>NW_025320850.1:0-54870 GCF_019176455.1 Solea senegalensis | reverse complement strand
AAAATATGAATGAACGCCAACTTTGGCGCCCCCTATCTCAAAAACCATGTGACATTTTAAAAAACTTTTAATAACTTTAGATCCTCAACTTATTCACAGTGACCTCACCCAGTTTGAAGGTGATCGAATTAAAGCTCTATGACAAGTGCGTTCACATACCATTGGTGCGAAATGGCCAAAATCTGCGAAAAATGTACTTTCAATCCAAATGGCGGCTTTCCTGTTCGTTTTAGAGGTTCGGCTACGCTGACTTTTTTGACCGTCTGGACCTAACGAACGCGTGAGTACCAAGTTTCGTGCATGTACATTCAACGTGCTCCTCAGGAGGACAAGTTTTACGAGTTGTAAGAGTTTTGCCTTTTGTTGTGAAAAATATGAATGAACACCAACTTTGGCGCCCCCTATCTCGTACACCGAGCGACATTTTAAAAAGCTTTCAGTATCTTATGCTCGGCAACTTGTTCACAGTGACCTCACTAATTTTCAAGGTGATCGCACAAAAACTCTAGGACAAGTTCATTCAAATATCAGGTGTCATAGTGGCTGCTGTCACAAGGGGGCGCTGTTTTTGAAAGTGAATATTTTCAAATAGGTGTCTGCAGGGCCAGACTATCATCAATCCTAGCAAGTTTGGTTCAGATTGGACTCAGTTTCGCAAAGTTGTAGCAGTTTGTTTTTTTGGCACAAATATCTGACTTTGCAGTGTTGCTATGGCAACACCGTTGCGCCATTTGTTATCATAATAAGCACGCATCATCTTTCATGTGTTTTAAATGTTGTCACAAATTTTGAGTTTGATACGATTAAATATGTAAAAGTTAATACCGAAATTGTGTATTTGTTGTATTTTCTGTTACCACAAGGAGGCGCTGTGCTAAAAATGTACAGTTTTTCCACAGACTTCTTCAGCAATGGTCCATCATCAACCCTAGGTAATTTGGTTGGGAAGTGACCTTCTCTCGCAAAGTTATAAGAGTTTTGTTGCCTGTGGCGAAAAATAAAAATTTTCACCAACTTTGCCGGCCCCTTTCTCGTACACCATGATACTTATTAAAAAGTTTTTAGCAACTTTAGATCCTCAACTTGTCCAAAGTGACCTCACCAAGTTTGAACGTGATCCCATGTAAGCTCTAGGACAAGTTCGTTCAAATACCGATGGTGCGATATGGCCAAAATCGGCAAAAAATGAACTTTCAATCCAAGATGGCGGCTTTCCTGTTCGTTTTAGAGCATAGGCTACGCTGACTTTTTTGACCATCCCGACCTAAGGAACGCGTGTACCAAGTTTCGTGCATGTACATTAAACATGCTCTTCAGGCCCACAATATTTATGGGGTGGAGCAGTTATTTGTCCCGCCCACTTTCATTTTTTAACGCACATTCCCCGAAACACTAACAAACGTAAATTTACACCAGGTCTGATGCGCTTGCAAAAATTGGTGAGTTGTGGGGCATGTTCAGGGCCTCAAAAATGCGATTCATTTGGTAGGCGGAAGAAGAAGAAGAAGAACTAGTACCGCAAGCGGTAATCAACGGGTTCGAGCTTGACGGCTCGCGGGTCTCCCTGCGCCCACCTCGCCGTGCGAGTCCTCTAGCTCATCTTCCGTTCATTCATTGCTTGAGGTAGTAGTTATTTTCAGCTTGGACTATTTTCAGCGTCCATGTGTTAAGTTAGAGGGCACTTCCTGTTTAAAATGGCAGACTTCCTCTTTTTCCTATTTAATTTAATTTAATTTAATTTAATTTAATTAATTAATTTAATTTAATTAATTTAATTTAATTTTATGATTAAGTGCAATATAGGCTATGGTATTGGTATTGGTATTGGTTCAATATGTGCAGTAATTGCAAGTTTTAATAAAATTTAACCCTCCACTTGTTTTTTTTATTTTGGCCCCCCGTGTATTTGACTTTGGCATTACTGCTTTACAGACATGTTCCGGGCGGGTTTGAGGTCTCACATATCAAGTTTCAAGTGAATACAGCACTCCCAATTAGAGCAGCATGAGAAACTGTAAATGTTAGATTTGATAGATTTGTAGGCAAATGCCTCCATCATGTGGCGAACAAAGGTTACTGCACTGACGAACCACTCAGTAGAGTAGATCCTGTGCAGTGTTCTTATGTCAACGCCGTTGAACGATTTGTTATCATATTCAGCAATCATCATCTACCATGTGTTTTACATGTTTTCATTCATTTTGAGTATGATACAATGAAATTTGTTAAAGTTATAAGGGAAATTGTGAACTTGTATTTTATGTTACCACCAGAAGGCGCTGTTTTCAAAATGTACAGATTTTGCACAAGCATCTTCAGCAAGATCCCATCATCGATCGTCACGAGTTTGGTTAAGATCTGACCTTCCATCGCAAAGTTATAAGAGTTTGTTGTTGTAGCGAAATACTAGACGTCATATTGTCTGCCGTCAACAGAAGGCACTGGTTTTGAAAGTGAATATTTTCATACAGGCATCTTCAGGGATTGACTATCATCAATCCTAGCAAGTTTGGTTCAGATTGGAATAGCATTCGCAAAGTGGTAGCAGTTTGTTTTTTGTCGCAAATATCTGACTTTGCAGTGTTGTCATTGCAACACTGTTGAACAATTTGTTATCATATTAGGCACGCATCATCTACCATGTGTTTTGAATGTTTTCCCCAATTTTGAGTTTGATACAAGGAAATTTGTTAAAGTTATAAGGGAAATTGTGAACTTGTACTTTCTGTTACCACCAGGTGGCGCTGTTTCCAAAATTTACAGTTTTTGCATAGGCATCTTTAGCAAAAGCCCATCATCTATCATCACAAGTTTGGTTAAGATCTGACCTTCAATAGCAAAGTTATAAGAGTTTGTTGTGTGTTGCGAAATACCAGACTTCCTAGTGTTTGCCACCACCAGGAGGCGATGTTTTCAAAATTTACAGTTTTTGCATAGGCATCTTTAGCAAGGGCCCATCATCGATTGTCACTTGTTTGGTTAATATCTGACCTTCCATGGCAAAGTTATGAGAGATTGTTGTGTGTTGCGAGGAATCGTGATTTTCGCCAACTTTGCCGCCCTTCTTCTTGTTCACCGTGATACTTGATGAAAAGATTTTGATACCTTTGGATCCTCAACTTGTTCACAGTGACCTCAGCAAGTTTGAAGGTGATCCCATGAAAGCTCTATGACAAGTGCGTTCACATACCATTGGTGCGAAATGGCCAAAATCTGCAAAAATGTACTTTCAATCCAAGATGGCGGCGTTCCCGTTCGTTTTAGAGCATAGGCTGCTTTGAATTTTTTGACCGTCCTGACCTAAGGAACGCGTGAGTACCAAGTTTAGTGCATGTACATTAAACGTGCTCCTCAGGAGGACAAGTTTTACGGGTTGTAAGAGTTTCACCTTTTGTTGTGAAAAATATGAATGAACACCAACTTTGGCGCCCCCTATCTCGTACACCGAGCGATATTTTAAAAAGCTTTCAGGAACTTATGCTTGGCAACTTGTTCACAGTGACCTCACCAACTTTCAAGGTGATCGCATAAAAATTCTAGGATTAGTTCATTCAAATATCAGGTGTCATAGTGTCTGCTGTCACCAGGGGGCAATGTTTTTGAAAGTGAATATTTTCATATAGGCGTCTTCAGGGCCAGATTATCATCAATCAGAGCAAGTTTGGTTCAGATCGGACTCGGATTCGTAAAGTTGTAGCAGTTTGTGTTTTGTCACAAATATCTGACTTTTCAGTGTTGCTGTGGCAACAGCGTTGAACGATTTGTTATCATATAAAGCTAGCATCATCGACCATGTGTTTTGAATGTTTTCCCAATTTTTGAGTTTGATACGAGTAACTCTGTAAAAGTTATTACCGAAATGTTTATTTTTTGGATTTTCTGTTACCACAAGGAGGCACTGTGCTCAAAATTTACGTTTTTTTCACAGACTTCTTCAGCAATGGTCCATCATCAACCCTAGATAATTTGGTTGGGATGTGACCTTCTATCGCAAAGTTATAAGAGTTTTGTTGCCTGTGGCGAAACATTAAAATTTTCACCAACTTTGCCGGCCCCTTACTCTTACGCCATAATACCTATTGAAAAGATTTTGATACCTTTGGATCCTCAACTTGTCCAAAGTGACCTCACCAAGTTTGAAGGTGATCCCATGAAAGTTCTAGGACAAATCTGTTCAAATATCATTGGTGCGAAATGGCTAAAATCAGCAAAGCATTTACTTTCAATCCAAGATGGCGGCTTTCCTGTTCGTTTTAGAGCATAGGCTACGCTGACTTTTTTGACCGGCCCGACCTAAGGAACACGTGTACCAAGTTTTGTGCATGTACATTAAACGTGCTCCTCAGGACCACAATTTTTAGGGGGTGGAGCAGTTTTTTGGCCCGTCCACTATCACCAGGGGGCGCTGATTTTGACATGAAATATTTTCACATAGGTTTGTTCAGGGCCAGACTATCAACAATCCTAGCAAGTTTGGTTCAGATTGGACCAGGATTGGCAAAGTTGTAACAGTTTTTTTTTTTTAGTATTTTCTACCACCACCAGGAGGCGCTGTTTTCAAAATGTATTGTTTTCGGCAATATAGTGGCCTTCAGCAACTACCCATTATCAAACATAGGAAGTTTGGTTGGGATTGGATCTTCCATCGCAAAGTTATAAGAGTTTCGCTTTTTGTTGTGAAAAATAGGAATTTACACCCACTTTGGCGCCCCCTATCTCGTACACCATGAGACATTTTAAAAAACTTTTGATAACTTAAGTTCCTCAACTGGTTCACAGTGACCTGACCGAGTTTAAAGGTGATCGCACAAGAACTCTCGGATTTATTCATTCAAATACCAGAGGTCATATTGTCTCCGTCACCAGGGGGTGATGTTTTGGAAAGTGAATATTATCATATAGACGTCTTCAGGGCCGGACTATCATCAATCCTAGCAAGTTTGGTTCAGATTGGACTAGGATTCGCGAAGTTGTAGCAGTTTGTTTTTTTGTCGCAAAAATCCGACTTTGCATCATTACCATGGCAACATCATGTAACTCTACGCCATCATATTGAGCACGCATAGTCTACCTTGTGTTTAGGGTGATTTTTACCAATTTTGAGTTTGATACGATAATCTCTGTAAAAGTTATTCCTGAAATTGTAAAAGTAACTTTTTTTTTTAGATTTTCTGCCACCACCAGGAGGCGATGTTTACAAACTTGACAGTTTTTGCATAGCCATCTTCAGCAAGGGCCCATCATCGATCGCCACAAGTTTGGTTACGATCGGACCTTCCATCACAAAGTTATAAGAGTTTCGTTGCGTGTAGCGAGAAATTACAAATTTTCGCCAACTTTGCCGGCCCTTTTCTCGTACACCATGCGACATTTCAACTAACCATAAGCATCGTTAGATCCCCAACTTGTCCACAGTGACCTCACCAAGTTTGAACAGGATCCCATGTAAGCTCTAGGACAAGTTCGTTCACATACCATTGCTGCAAAATGGCCAAAATAGGCCAAAAATGGCTGTTCAACCCAAGATGGCGGCCTTCCTGTAGGACTTACAGCGGCGCTAGCACGGACTTTTTGGACCGTCCTGACATGCTTAACACGTGTACCAATTTTCGTGCATGTACGTGAAACACGAGAAAAATCGGCCTGATGAAAGCTGTTTTTCATTTTCGTAAGCCCCGCCCACTTTCAATTTTGAACGCAGTGTCCCCGAACTACTATCAGACGTAAATTTACACCAGGTTTGATGCCCTCGCAAAAATTGGTGAGTTTTCGTGTATGGGAAAGGCCTCAAAAAGGCGATTCATTTAGAGGAATAATAATAATAATAATAAGAATAATCTTCACAGTTTCAATAGGGTTCTTGCAACCAAGTTGCTCGAACCCTAATAACTCTTACGATTACAATAGGGTTCTTGCGCAACATTGTTGCTCGAACCCTAATAAACATCACAGTTTCAATAGGGTTCTTGCAACCAAGTTGCTCGAACCCTAATAATCTTTACAGTTTCAATAGGGTTCTTGCAACCAAGTTGCTCGAACCCTAATAAGAATAAGAAGAATAATCTTAGCGATTATAATAGGGTTCTTGCGCAACCAAGTTGCTCGA
Organism: Solea senegalensis; assembly: GCF_019176455.1. Taxonomy (NCBI): domain Eukaryota; kingdom Metazoa; phylum Chordata; class Actinopteri; order Pleuronectiformes; family Soleidae; genus Solea; species Solea senegalensis. The sequence goes on along the minus strand of NW_025320850.1, from coordinate 48,764 downwards.
ACCCTAATAAGAAGAATAATCTTAGCGATTACAATAGGGTTCTTGCGCAACCAAGTTGCTCGAACCCTAATAATAATCTTTTGCATTTCAATAGGGTTCTTGCAACCTTGTTGCTCGAACCCTAATTACAAATGAATAAATGCTTTATATAAAATAAAAAGAAAGAAGTCAAAATAATATAAAATAAAATTCAAGGTTTTCAATCCAATAGAAAACTAAGTAAATAAAGATGTTAAGAGTTTGACTCTTTGTCTGAAGAACATCATCTTCTCACTGACGAGCCTTTCTGTCCCAGCATGCACTGCTTCTCCTCCTCCTCCTCTTCATGCTGCCCCCTGCTGCGTGTGAGCAGAACAACACTCAGAGTTACGCACACACACACACACACACATGGAAAATGAAACACACATGAGCAGATTATGCCATGAATGAGGAAGTGTGGTTTCTGCTGTGATGCAGGTGAAACTGAGTGTGCGTGACCTCAGGATGACCTCTGTCCTCCTGCTGCTCTGTGAACGACAGTGAAGAACGTGTCCACAGTGACAGGAAACTCATGACACTCAGAGGGTTTTTGCACTTTCCAAACATCATCAGTGTCTGTGGTTTCTGTTTCTGTGGCTTAATGAAGAATGACATTTTCAACATCAATAAAAACCACATCATATCACTTTAATCTACTTTGTTGTGTTGATGACGAGGTACTGACACCTAATACAATCTATGTCAGATTAAGTCTACGCTCTTTTAGGTCATAGATTAACAGCTCCATCCACTCACTCTCCCACACCAAAGCCCATAGAGAAAACCAGTGATTTTAGCTGCGGGGACACAGGAGCTGCTGGTCCTCTGCTGCCTCGTGTGGTCACTTTGTGTCACTGACGTCAATCTGAACAAAGGATTTCAAACACTGAAGTGACAAAATAAGACATTTGAACTTAGTGATGGAGGCAGCAGTGTGTGTGTGTGTGTGTGTGTGTGTGTGTGTGTGTGTGTATGTGTGTGTGTGTGTGTGTGTGTGTGTGTGTGTGAGTGTGTGTATGTGTGTGTGTGTGTGTGTGTGTGTGTGTGTGTGTGTGTGTGAAGGTGTGTGTGTGTGGTGTGCGTGTGTGTGTGTGTCTATGTATGTGTGTGTGTAATGTGGTAATGCGTGTGTCTGTGTCTGTGTGTGTGTGAGTGTGTGTGTGTGTGGGGAGAGAGTGCATGTGTGTGTGTGTGTGTGTGGGTGTGTGTGTGTGTGTGTGTGTGTGTGTGTGTGGGAAGTGTGTGTGTGAGTGTGTGTGTGTGGGAGAAGTAGGTGTGTGGGTGTGGGGAATGCGTGTGTGTGTGTGTACGTGTGTGTGTGTGTGTGGGAGAGTGAGTAGGTGTGTGTGTGAGTGAGTGTGTGTGTGTCTTTGTGTCTGTGTGTGTGTGTGTGCTGTGTGTGTGTGTGTGAGATGCTGTGTGTGTGTGTGTGTGTGTGTGTGAGTGTGTGTATTTGTCTGTGTGTGTGTGTGAAGTGTGTGTGTCTGTGTGTGTGAGTGTGTGTGTGTGTGTGTAGGAAGTAGTGCAGCGTGTGTGTGTGTGCTTATGTGTGTGTCTATGTATGTGTGTGTGTCTGTGTGTGTGTGTTTGTGTGTCTGTGTGTGTCTTTGTCTCTCTGTGTGTGTGTGTGTGTGTGTGTCTGTGTGTCTGTGTGTGTGTGTGTGTGTGTGTGTGTGTCTGTGTGTGTGTGTGTGTGTGTAATGCGTAATGCTTTAATGGTAATAGCGTGTGTGTGTGTGTAATGCGTGTGCGTGTGTGTGTATGCGTGTGTGTGTATGTGTGTGTGTAGGAGGGTAATGTGTGTGGAGTGCGTGTGTGTGTGTTTGTTTTGTATGTATTGTGTGGGAGAGTGTGTGTAGATGCGTGTGTGTGTGTTTGTTTGTGTGTGTGGGTGTGTGTGTGTGTGTGTGTGTGTGTGTTGTTTGACGCGCGTCAGTATGTTAATTACACCTCAGACCCTGAGATCACACATTCCTGTCAGAAGTGTGTTGACATTATATCTGTTTATCTTATCATTACACGAGTTTGAGCTCAATTAAAGGTCTATTTAAATTTCTACTTTTTCTGACTGAAAACTGAAGTTTGTAAACCACTCACTCTCTGCACCAAACTCCAGAGAGAAATGAGTCATTTGACATGACAGCACACAGGAGTCGTTGATCCACTGCTGCCTCCTTCACTGAGTTCATATGTGGTATGATAGGACCTCGGTGTATGAAAACCACAGTGACACAAAGTGACCACACGAGGCAGCAGAGAAGCATTTAAAATGGTGGCTCCAGAAAGCAAATCTTTACTCAAGTTCAATTCAATTCAGTTTTAGTTGTACTGCGCCAAATCATAACATCCATTATCTCAAGGCTCTGTACAAAGACATCATGGAGAAATCTGTGACAGAACCAGACTCACAGACGTGCAGCAGCTGCCTCGCCCGGTTGGGGTGAAAGAGGAGAGGAGGGGGAGAGACAAGGGGGGAGAGGTAGAGACCAGGAGCAGATACACAACAACTGTATCATGTTCTAAGTTTATACAGGACACTTAGAGTCAGAGATGTGTGATGATGACATGTTCATAGGACTATGATGTCATTTATAGAAGCAGCAGCAGAGACTGTTGATACAAGTTATACTGATAAGCACTTTTAATGATGGCATCATTATAATAATGCTGATGATCTATTCACACCATATTCATATATATTCATATTCACACCCTGAGTGTGAGAGAGTGCAGTCCAGGTCTACAGCAGCATAACCAAGAGCTGCTCCAGGTTTATCAAAAAGGAAATATTCCTCTATTTAAATATTCATATTTCATTGCTCTTATGACTTCTCATGTGTGACATGTCAGGTGTCAGCCTCGTTTCACAGCTGTTATATTTAGTGTTAGTCCAGTTTAGTTCTAGTTATTTTAATCACAGAACAGGAAGTGCTGCAGGAAACGGCTTGAATTAAAAAACAGAAGAAGAAACCTGTTCTAACGGAAGCATTTTTAATCTGGTCCAAGGACGAGGATGAGGATTAGACGTGAGTCATGGCGTCCGTGTGGGCGCCAGAGGAAATGAAAGACACTTATGGTGGAAGAAAGTATTTAAAAAAACAAAAAACGCAGCATCCAAGACAAGAATGTTTTTTTTTTTTGCATGAAATAACTCAAAAAAAGTTACTTGAGAAAGTTTCTGTATGTTGTTATTAACCGTTTAGGTCGGTATAATACATGATGTATTTGTTTGTGTTTCCATAGCAACAGTACCAAAATGACCAGCCCCAAGTTTGTCCAACAGTGAGATAAAGACGTGAAAATGTTCTGGAGATATCGTAGACTAAAACTGACGTAGTTTTTATCAGGTTTGAAGTTTGTAAACAAATAAACAAGAGCTTAATTTTATGAACTGGTCCTTCAAAGTCCAGCTCTTTGAAACAAAGCCTGGATGGTTTGTGTCCATGAAATGTGAAAGTTATAACTTTGTCATAGAGTGAAAACAAATACATCATTGGAAAGGTCTCAGCCTGGAGAGTAACATATGTCAGTATGAAGACTCCACATAACTCCAGCTTTTAAATATTGACCTTTAAACGTTCAACTTGGTGCTTACAGAAAGCTTCTAGTATGGTTGTGAATAAGGTTATGAAATGATATTTCTACTGAATATTTGAAATGTCTGGTACAGCCGAAGTAGTAATCATACTCTATCTAGATAAGGTGTGTTAAGAAAGGGCATAGACGTTGCCTTATTTCTGCTATATTCACTTATATCCTAGAAATTGTGTTTTGGGGCCGACAGTTTTGTGTCCTAAAGTAGGGCTTTAAAATGATATTTCCTCAGAACATATAAAATATCTGGTAAAGCCGAGTTAGTAATCACACTGTATCTACATAAGTACAGTCGTTGTTTTATTGCTGTTATTTTCACGAATATCACCAGTGTTTGGGCCGGTAGTTTTGGGTCTGAAATTGACGGTTATGAAACGATATTTCTACTGAATATATCAGATATCTGTTACAGCCAAATTAATAATTGCATGCATATAGATTATCTTTGTTAAGAAAAAGTAGATATTACAGCCAAAAGAGGAGTCGCACGTTACCGGCCATACCGGGTTGAGTCCTTAGCAACCACCATAGCAACGTACTGAGACGTGAAACAATCAGTAGGGACTTATTATAAAATCATAGCGCCTACATGCTGTGAAAGGTCAGAATAGTCACTGTCTGGTGAATATTTCACCACCTATAGTGAGGCCGGCTAAGCTTTCCTCAATAAAATATAAAAAGTGGGAGGGGGCGCAGGGGGTTCCCTTCTGGGAGCGCATGACGTCACTGGGAATGCCCACTGATGTAAACTCGTCTCACAGCCTTATTATCCGCCTAGTGTGTATCTGAGCCACAGAGGTTGCAGACTACTAGTACAGTACCTATGTGGTCATTTGGTTTGGAGGACTGGTTGTTTTTTAAGCACATCAGAGCAAATCATAGTATAGTATAGTATGGCCAGAGTGTGTATAATGTCTATTTGACCAAATGTAGATATCATGAATTAGAATGATAAATATATAAGAGTTACTTTATTCATCTTCAAACGGAAATTCAAATGTCTGTCAGCTCATCTTTTGACTAGTGTAAAGCCTGATGACTGTAGGTGCACAATATCTCCTGTACCTCCGAGTCCTTCAGTGGAGAGAGAGGAGCCTGTTTCTTTGGTCCATCAAGGTGTTAAGTGGTTGATCCGTGTTGTTCAGGATGGCCTCCATCGTCTTCATTGTGTTTCTCTCCACCACATTCCCCCGAATCCATCATGGCTCCAATTACAGAGCCAGCCTTCAAATAGTATTATCTCCAAGAGCAATGTACCAATGATATTAAAGAACGCTTCATTTGGTATTACTTTATTTAGTGCAAATGAACAGCTTTCGGTGGCAATATTTGGTATGCTCAAAAAAAACATATTAAGACATATTAAGACTCACATTCGACCCCTGTGACTGTTTTCCCAATAGTTGTATCGTAGTGGATTTAATGAAATGACAGTATAGTAATAGTCAAGAAATGGTTGTAGAAGAACACAGTGTGGATGCACACTATCATATAAAGTCCTTGTATCCATTCTCTTCCACTTATCCCTGTTTGGGTCACAGGGAAAACATGCGAGCTCCACACAGAAAGATCCCAGGGGAATCTAATCTCCATCTTGCTGTGAGGCAACAGTGGTAACCACCAAACCACCACGTTGGTGTTTTTATGCCATATGGCCAAAATCACAAATGACATTGGTTTCGTGGGGCTTTATAATCTGTACAGTATGTGACACGCTCTGTCCTTAGGAACCAAAGTGTCATTTTCTGCAAACTTAACTTTTGGATGGAAATCATATACAATCATGTTAGCATGTACACTAATCATCCACTAATAAAGGGAGTATAGTGAGAGTAAGGCAGTGATGGACAATTTTAGCATTTTTAAATACGCCTCTTTCTTCTGTACAATGGTGCTGGTAGCAGAGAAGCATGATAGATGGTTTAGAATTTCTGACTGAGACAACTGCAGCCTCTTTATATGCTGTAGCAACCGATAACGTGATAACGGCCAATAACGTAATCATTTCAATGTAATAAAACCAATAACGTAATAAATTGCCAATAATGTAATAAAGTTGTTAAGCCAATAACGTAATAACTTATTACGTTATTGGCCTTGCGTTAAAAAAAATCATTTGATAATGTAATAAAATTAGCCTTAATATTGCATCTTGCAACAGATGCTTAAATATCTGACCTTGTAGATACCCCTCCACCCTCAAACCCCCCTCCACAGGAGGCCTAAAGGAGCAATTAAGCGTCCATTTGGATTTCTATGTCACTCTTAGAGTTTCCAACTCTGTGACCATACAGACGGGGTAGTGCGCTGCAGTTTTCAGTATGGTATTGCAATTCACCGCCAGAACACTAGGGGCTGCGGGAATGAGTCGTTAACTGACTAATGACAGCACCGCGGTCTCCATTGGTCTCAGTTGCCTCGACTGATGACGACATTTTTTGGAGGCACACGTCGGGCTACAGAGAGCACTTTGCCAGTATCATAAACAAAGATTATTGGTGTGCATGTGAATGTTCTCAGTGTTGGTATCAAATAAGATATGCTGTGATCACAAGTCATACATACCAGGACTTGCACGGCTCCCACTCCACCAGTTGCAATTTTTGTCCCTATTCAGTTCAAATCTTTGGCTATACCTCCGTCTTGAATACTCTTTCAGGATTATTACACAGATTACATAAAGACTATCAGCACTTTATGACTGTAGATTCTCTAACATGAGAGTTCTAGGAAACGTCAGCAGGTGAATGACTCTGTGTGGGATTATTGAACCTTTAAAACTTTGCATTAGGCAACCCTCTTCACAGGGTAGAACTCTTTGCTCCCTGATACTGTATGTGGGCATTCTGAAAGGGAAGATATGTAGTTATTCTGGTACAGAGCTTGCATGCATCATTGGTAAATGACTGTAATCAATGGACTATAGAGATGGATGAGAGGATAAATATATATGGGCAGTCATCAGTGCTCAAATGAATCAAAATCAATTCAAATGACTGTTTCATAGAAGAGTAGAGCACTTCACAGCAGAGACTAGGGTATTTTTTTTGTCTTTGAAAACCAAGATCACACCAAAATCATGTGTCAGTAGACGTGTCTGTTTACAAAGAATGGACACACTTACTGTATGAATTAAGGGAAATGTGTAGCAATGAGACCAGTGGGGAAAATAAAAGATCACAGTCTCATTCACTGTCAGCTTATGCTCTTACTTAAGAACATCTAAACTGAGACTGAGTGATGACCAAGACTGGACAATGCAAATCCCACACTACAGGACATATTTAAAATGAAAGGTGGAGCATTCAAACTGTAAGCACATTCATTTAGAGTGGCAACAATGAATCAACTATTGATCAACTACTACATTAATCAAGTGTTCATTTATTTCATTAGGATTTTATCCTCTCGGGTCGGTGTGAATACGTTTTACTCCTCTATGACTGTGTGCTGACTGGACTCTCTAAAACTATTATGGACAAAAATATCTGATTACTTCATTGTGGTATACTTCAATTATATATACAGTATATATATTTTTTTTCAAACATATTCAGACAATTATGGATTGACATTACAACACACCTTTCCTTTTCCGTTTCAGCACTGCACTGGGAGCAGGACAGCCTTCTTTCACAATGTCATCTATTACTGGAAAAGATATAAAATATGTGATCATGATTAAATAATGTGCTGACTATTACATCAATGTGAATAACATAAACAATCAAATCTATCAGTTTAGAATTGGAGGCTGCTCTTGATGTGTCAAAAGGTATTTAAATGTTGTAAAGCTCCTGTGGTTTTCTATTGCATCAGAGATGCCTGGCAATGTAAGAATACAAGTTCACCATGAAAGCTCATAACATGCTCTTCTTTCGGGATGAATGGCAGCACACAGTGAACATTGTGGGTAAGTTGTACCCTTAAGGATGACCTGGCTTCAGCATGCTATTACAAACATATCTAGCTGCTGAAGTACTGAATTACTTCTACAACCCTTTCGGACTTGATAAAGTGGATGATTTACAGCACTACACTTGTACTTCATATTTAACATTTAACTGTAACATCCTCCACATCCACATTAATAACGTGAAATACTTAAATCAACTCCTGAAAGTGTCTATGTACCTGAAGCACCGGAAGCCATATGAACACCCAGAGACAATGTGGTGCACAGCAAAACACAGCACAGTGCTGTAAACGTCTGTGCTCCATGCTTTATGGACTATGCACTGTAGAGCATCAAATCAGGGCCCTAAGTGTCCTAACACAGTCTTTGTCCCTGGCCTCTGAAGGTGGGAAGGTCAGAAAGAATCCCAGAAACACAGGCGTGATGTATGATATGATATGTAATGTAATGTAAACAGCTTAATGCTCATACCTGTTTTCTTCTCTAGCCCTTTTTGTAATATATACATTTCTGCCATTCTTGTACACAATGGGATGTCTGGTGCTGAGAATTTATTAACATTTTCACATTGCACAAAGTCATAATATGGTTTTGTGGGGCTTGCCATTTGTTTCCTACATACCTTTTTCTAAAGCAACTGGGGCAGCTGGAGTTCCTTCTGAGGAATGGGAACCAGAGGTTGATGGTCCAGTTGGGGCTGCTGGTGGCCTAGTCAGGAACTTCACTGATGTAGTGGAGGTTGCTGAGGGACAACCTCCACTGGGTCTGGTGGGGCCATTACTGGTCCAGTTGGGGCCCTTCGGGGATCAGGTGGAGCCAGTGTTTGCTGGGGATCTGGTGGAGCTACTGGTCCAGTTGGTTGTTCGACTGGGGCTGATGAGGGTTCATCCAACTGGCGTGTGGCATCTGGTAGGACCCAGTCTGCATAGCAGAGGAACAGGAGTCATTTTACTTTAGTAATATTACTTGAATTAAATTAACAGCATAATCTGCTACAAACAAATCAATGTAGAAACTGAAATATACATAATCATTTTAAATCATCACTTATGGACCACTAGAGGTGGTGTGTGGTAGTGGAGTGACATGCCTACTAAATGAGACCTGCTTAATGAAACGCAGAACCACACGAAATGTGTGGCGATGCCTGCTCGGTCAGATTTTGCTTTCCTCTGGATGTTTATTATTTTGGTGTGTAGTTGCCAATCAATAGAGCACACAGGCATTGATGAGCTACACATCCCATTCTATATCTATTTCTTCTGCAGAGAGCTGCAAAAAAGTGTGTAGGATTGTGTCGGCTGTATTCACACACAATCTGGTGTTATGCAGAGGTGTGGGCCTGTTTATTTGTGCTTTAAAATGTCACTGCAGTGAAACATTGAGTCAATAACATTCCTTTTTAACGTTTCCCCAATTCACTTCACGCATTGCATTCAACAATGATACCTAAAAGGATCATTTGGCACAATGAAATTAAGCTTCCTAAAATTAGATACTACATTTCATTGTATGACAATATATTCCAAGTTGTTTTTGTCAGTAAGTAAACGTCAGTGATGTTTATGTTATAGGAGCAATGTGCAATAAAGTACAACATTTTAAAATTTGCATTTGGTCAGAAAGTGAGTATCCTGCTCATAGTTAAATTAAAAAAAATATACCACAAAGCATTTTTCCAGCCAGGCTGCTGTCAGCTGAACAGTCAATCACAGTGGACAGCAGGAGAGGAAGATGTTCCATTAATCAAGATTCTCACATTCTCTTGGATCTTTCTGTGTGGAGTTGACATGTTCTCCCCATATCTGTGTGGGTTCTCTCCAGGTACTCAGGCTTCCTCCCACCGTTCAAAGGCATGCATGAAGGGATAGGTTAAGTGTGTGTGTGTGTGTGTGTGTGTGTCTGTATGTTGCCCTGTCATGAACTGGCAAGCACAAGTACTTGTGTGTGTCGGGTACTTGTGCCTGAAAGATGCTGGGATAGGCTCCAACCCACCCTGGCCTCAACAGTGGTAGAGAATGAATGAATTGATGGATGTTAAACCCAGTTTAGCCAGAAAATTGTGTGGACTCAACAGAAATAGCTTTTTACTCTGCTAAGACCAGTGTTACTAACAAACAAAGGTAAGTATACAGCCCTCAATGTGCATCGAGCACTAGGTTTAGGGTGTTGCCTAAAACGCAATGAGTGACGGGAAAAAAGCTGCACATCTATATAGGTTTGTAAAAAAGTTCCATCTCCTCAAACCTCAGAGTTTAAGCATAGCGACAATTCAATTTGTTTCACATGAATGGGTGACCACAAAGCTGAAAACCAAACACAGAAGACTCACCTTTTACAATAAATAACAGACCATTCTTACCGTGAACAAGAAGTCCATAAATGTCCCGCATTCTGTCCACACATGTAGTAGCGTTCGCCTACTAAGTGGCAACGGGGCAGTAACACCTCGGACACCCAGGTGTTTGCTGTCAAGAGCATTGCCCTTACACCCAGGGCCTGCAGTTTTTCAAGCTAAAAAGGACACACACACACACACAAAAGAAAAGTAAGACATAACATTAATATTTAGAACAACATTTGCAAATTGCACTGCAATAAAACAATAAAAAGGAATATCATAGCAATATATTTGCTTCATCTTGGATGTGAGATACAGTCCTGTTTTTTCGGTGTGTTTGGACCCAACTCTCCCGTTTCTCATCAAATTTGGCCAGTTTTTTTAAAGCCTGAGTTTATGTGGCTGTTGCATATTTTGCAGGTTTTGCAAGCTACATTTATAACAGTGCGACAGGCCACACACTGTCTTGAGGTTGACCCCTGGCCTGGCAATGTCTGTGAGACAGAAAGATAGACAGACCAACAGAAGACAGACGGACTGACAGACACAAAGAGAGGGTATGTGAGTGTGTGTGTGTGTGAGAGAGAGAGAGGTCTGGTTCGTTTTTCAGATCTATATTTAAAGCGCTTATTTGCTACTTTTAATGATCTTAATGATCTTATAAATCTTATATAAATCTTATAAATAAATATAATTTACCTCAATCTCATATGTTTCGTTATTTCCAGGCATGGAACTATGCTCAAAAAAACTTTACTTCTTTCCCACAATCACCAATGGGATCTCTTATTACTGAGGTACTCTCTCTTCCAGTGGCTCGTGGTAGGATTTCAGGATTATTTGACCTCATATCATCTTCAAACATGTCCTCCCTTGTGAAGGTCAAGGAAAGTTGGGAAAGGGAGCTTGGCTTTGATTTGACAGACGGGTGGTGGAGAGAGATCAGGGTCAATTCTACATCTTCTTGTGCTCGTCTTAGTTTAATCCAATTTAATTTATTTCACAGGCTATTTTCAGGTACAAATGATATTTGAGATAGATGTGGTTTATCTCCAGCAGACCATGTTCATATGTTTTTTTCTTGTCCCAAATGAGTCCATTACTGGTCATGTTTTTTTAAATTATTAAACACTGCCCTCAATATCAAGTTAGAACATTCTGCCCACTGATATCCATCTCTGGGGTACCTCGTACTCCATCTAGTCTCACTGAGAAAAACTCTGATGTTGTTGCTTTTGCCTCGCTCATAGCCCGCAGACGTATTCTATTACATTGGAAAAGCGTGAACGCTCCCTTCTACTACTTCTTGGTTAAGTGATTTAATGTCTTTTTTGTCATTGGAAAAAGTTAAATATTCCCTTAGAGGCTCAGCTGCCAATTTTTATGAAAGAAGGGAATCTCTCATCACATATGTAAACACCTTCTCCTCTCTGGACCCCAACTGAATCAATCTGATGCATCCCATTTTTTTTCTTTAATTATTTATTCCTCCCTCTGTGTTTTGTTCTATTTTGTTTATTTGTTCTTTATATTTATGTACCTGTTTTCACCAACTAGGTGATTACTTGTGGATTTTATTTTTGTTTGTTGTTGCTTATATTTGTTTGTTTTTGTTGTGTTTTGTTTTTTTTCTCTCCCTCTTTGTACTTGGGGGATGTTCTTTTCCTGGTTCTTTGTTCAAAAATAAAAATGTATAATATAAAAAAATAAAAGAACACAGAATCAAGATAGAAATGAGCAAAGAGCTGTGAAAACGCAAGAAACACAACTAAGGGCAGGTTGGGGTGGGCATAGATGACGACCAGTGGAGAAGCGTTTTAAAACTGGTCCACTCCTCATCCATATGCACCAGACATGGCCTTTTACAATGTAAAGTGCTCCATAGAGCTCACTATACCAATGCTAAATTGGCTAGAATATATTTTGACCACAGCGATGCTTGTAAGTCTCCAGCTGACCATTTGCACATGTTCAGGGTAGAGGGAGGCATTTATATCAAATACAGAACAGTGTTAGGGTCAATAGGGTAGGTATGGGACACAGGAGAGAGGAGGTTGTGATAATGAGGTTGAGGCTAGGGCACTGTGCACTGAATAAATCACTTAAATTGGCAGGGAATCATCAGACAGGACTGTGTGAGAGGTGTCAGGAAGAGGAGGAATCTGTGGAAAATGTACTTTTGAGGTGTAGGGCATATAAGGCAAATACAGAGGTGATGAAAAATAATCTAAGGAAATTAGGGGATCAAGAATTTCATTTAAAGGGAGTAATGGAAACGAGTGAGAAATGTTAACAGGATGATTATGTAGGAGCAGCAAGTGTGCACCCTTGACGGTCTACAAATGTTGCTGGAAACTGGCAAAACAGGTTCATTAAGGAGACAATCCTTTACTAGTCTCCCATAGAAAACCATGTCAGGCTTGCTGTGATGACTCTGCCCACTTTGAGGAGGCGCTATGAAAACAACATGGCTGATACTAAACGGAGTCGAGTCGATTAGAGTAAAGTTGAGATCAGAGCAGTTATTTGATCACATTCATCACATTTCCTTCAGATGAGACTTGAGAAAACTTTGGTCTGTGGTTTGTTTCCTGTTCAGCAGCAGAATCACTTCACAGACGTTCAGCAGCTTCATGACGATCATTTCCTGCTTTCACAAGGTAACGAAACTAAACTCATCTCATCACACGTGACTTTGAGTGGACGTGATGTTTTTACTGTGAAGCTCATGAATCTCACGTCACTGACTCTTGTTCAGTGACTGAGGTTTTTACACAGAATGAATTGACCCTGTAGTGACTTAGAGAGGCTTAAATGTCTGGTGTAATACTGCAAACTTGTCTTATTATGGGATGTGAACATGTCCTGGTTCCTCTGAACGTGAAGAAGGCCCAACCCTTTTGAAGCAGCTCTGCTGACACAGTATAAATGCTGACATCTGCTGGTTGACATGTGATATTACACACTGGAATCACGTGGATGCTCAGAACCCACGAGCTGAACTTCTGTATGGTCTTAATTCACTGAGTGATGGTTTGACATCAAACATATTTAAATGTAACATCTATAAACACAAACTCTTGTTAACGACCAGATGTTGTTTGGAGCTCAAACGTCACCTGGTTGTAACAAAAGACTTTTCTACAAGTTCACTGTGTTTGTTTTTGTAGAGAGAGTCGTGTTCCTTTGTCACAGCTAAAGAATCAATCATGGAGTAAAAGTGACAGCTACAGTGAAAAGTGGAATTTCCTGTTCAATAATTCCTAAGATATGAACTTGTTTTCTTTTACTTTGACCTTTGTCTGAAAAGTGGATCCTCTCTCAGCTAACTTGGCTAGTGCTGCTAACTGCAAAACAACCACTTCCCTGTTACAGATCCATCATGTTCTTATGACTTAACTCCGCCTCCTCTGACTCACTCTGTCTCCATCAGCTGTTTAGTTTATTTCACATAGAAACAATATAAAAAAACACATAGACAATAACACATAAAAGTACATGTGACGTGCAGCAGAAACACGGATTGAAAAAGAAATGCACTGAAAATGAAAAAGTTGTGACTTTTTGTCGACGTGATGTTTTTACTGTGAAGCTCATGAATCTCACGTCACTGATTCTGTTGTTCAGCGACTAAAATGTTTGGAAATCACTGGTTTAGAGGACATTTGTGCTTTTGGTGAAAGAGAAGTTCTGCTGGACTCAAAGATCAGATAGTGACTGATCATTTTATGTTTCCGGTGAAAACAGATTACAGCCATTGTAGGTGAAACAAAAGGATCCAGAGGACGAGGTCATATTTTGATAAGATTTAAGAAACTAAAGTTAAATTAAACGTTTATTCAAAATCGTCACAATTAACGACATCTCTTCAAAGTCCAGATGTTTAACATACATATGTATCTATCTATTGGGCAGCTTCTTACCTGACCACCAGAGGGCGGGCTCTTCTGTTAAACCAGTGGACTCACCTGCAGTGAAGGGCTGTAAAGTGTGATGCAAACAGCGTCTTGAGTGAGTTGTGAGTCGAGCTGTGAACGAACGAGTCAAATCTTTTTAACGGCTCTTTGAAATGAACCAGTAACTGAGTGACTGACAGTCCATTATTAGCATAAACCAATGGGCTGTGCCGATTGTTCAGTCAGCCAATGAGGGTCATGTCGGCCAATTCTGTGGTTAAAAAAAGTCTTCTTGCTGACCGGCCCACATTAGGTCAATGTGGTCCACTCATGTTAGCAGAACTTGTAATGAACGAGTTTTATTCTCCCAGCAGGTGGCGCTCTGCTATGAATCAGATCAAGGACAGTGAAGAGGAAGCTCTGCCCTCTAAAACCACTCTGTGTGAGGAACATGAGGGTCAGAGGTGAGATGAGGATCTCATGGATCATGTGACTCGTCTCCATGTCACAGCTCAGTGTTTTATTTACACATCATGTGTTTGTAGGAGGATCCATCAACAGAGACCAGACTCTGTCAGACCTGGACCTGGACCAGGACCCAGCTGTGTGTCCATGAAGAGTGACCAGTCCATGGATCAACCTGTGAGCTTCAAACAAGAACAGAGGTCAGATGGTGGAGGGAGGAGGTCTTCACAAAAAAGTCCAGGACCAGACTCTGCCAGACCTGGACCTGGACCCAGCTGTGTGTCCATGAAGAGTGACCGGTCTATAGGTCGTCTTATTAACTTCAAGGATGGACAAAAACATGGTGAACGGATGTAAGGATTTCACACATAGTAACACACACTTACATGATCCTCCACCAGGGGGAGCCTGTCTAGTCCAAAACATGTTGAATCCAGAAAAACACTCTTCTTCTCTTTGGTGGACCAATGTTGTTTTTCTGTCTCCACTAAACGTCTTCAGCCTGTCCTCGTCTCTGAATACGTTTCCAGCAGTAAATCTAGTCAGAGTCCGTGATTGGTCAGGGACTCATGGACAAGCCTCTCTGATTGTGTCTTTGAGACTTCACACATAACAAACACTAGAGACTGTCCTTCAGGGACTTTTGTCTTCAACCTGTCAAACTCATGTCATGTGAACTTGGCTGAAGAAGAATCGTAGGTGCAGCACATTGAAAACCTGGTAGAAACAAATGATTGTTTAGTAAATGACACTGAATCTTTTCTCCTCAGAGTTGATCAGCAGAGGACAGAGGTTCTCAGTGGTCAGTCTGTCCAGCAGCATGGAGCAGACCTGGACTCCATATTTAAGGTGTGTAAATGTACAAACATGACACTACTGTTAATACTGAAGCAGAGTCCTGGGGCCTCATGTATAAACCGTGCGTACGCACAAAAAGACGGCGTACGCTTGCTTTCACGCACAGACGGCATGTATAAAAATGTACTTGGCGTGGAAGTTTGCGCATCGCAGCGCAAACTCTCGAGCTGCCGTGAGAATTTGCCGAGAGCTCCGCAAACTCTTGTCAGGTGGAGACGCTGCAATATTAAGCTCTGAAACTTATCACAGTGTTTGAAAATAATATTATTAATGTGTCTACAGTGACAAACATGAATTTTCTGTGACAAACAATACTGATACACCACGTACGTTTGAACATATGTGGATAACATCAGAGAGGACACTGAAGACGAAACTGATCCTGTGAGCACACACACACACACTACAGACCTGTGTGTGTGTGTGTGTGTGTGTGTGAGTGTGTGAGAGAGGGAGACTCACTT
The DNA here is from genome assembly GCF_019176455.1 of Solea senegalensis. Classification (NCBI taxonomy): domain Eukaryota; kingdom Metazoa; phylum Chordata; class Actinopteri; order Pleuronectiformes; family Soleidae; genus Solea; species Solea senegalensis. The sequence goes on along the minus strand of NW_025320850.1, from coordinate 33,209 downwards.
ATTTACTTTGAGCAAATTACTGAAATTAATTTTCCACAGATGAATATTTTCTTTATGTAACACAGTGATGTAAACACAGCTGCTGACATGAACACATGAACACATGAACACACGTCAGTCTATAATGTTTTAAACTCAAAATAAAGTAACAGACTCATTTGTTGCAAGAAAACGGGACTTGAACGTTGAGTAGAACATTTTCTTTATCCCATTTTAATCCACACGATAGCGAAATAACTACGAAAAAGTTATTCCGCCACCGCTGCGCCTTTCATCGGAAGAGAAAGGCGCAGCATCCACAACACAATCAGTGACAGTAATGAATGGTTACATGGAGTAACTCCGTGAACTCTGTCTGCTTATTTTGTGCGTAATGTCTGTAGATGATGACGTGTGACACTTATAGATTGTTGAAATAATCTGTAAATTCAGCTCACATGGATCAGTCATGTCTAAACATACATGTTACACCAGAAAAAAACATGCACAGGATCAACTATCAATGCACAGCCAGTTTTTTAAGCATCAATATTAATATGAGAGCAGTCGTTGTGACCCTGACATTTAGTTCCTTTGTGTTTATCACTAATTCCAAAAGAAACGACCAAAATAATCTATTTTTACAGATTTATACATCATAAATTGACGAGTTGATCGTGCACTTTCCTTCTTTTTCTTTTATTTCCCTCTTTCTTTGCTGCCACAGTTGTCCTTTTTCTTCAGGACAAAGGCGTTTTAGAGTCATTTGTATATTCATTTGAGGGTGGGCGTGGTGTGTTCCTCATTCATCTCCGCTCAGTTTCACGTTTGATGGGATGTATAAAGAAAAGGTGCGCAGGACTTGGCGTATGCACAGTTTTATTAATCTGAGATTTTCTTTGCGTACGTACTTTATACATTTTGTGCGTACGTCGTCTTTTAGTATGAAAGCTGCGCACTCTTTTATACATGAGGCTCCTGGTCCTGACAGTCTGGATGCTGCTCTGTGGACCTGCAGGACTTCACTCTGTCACTGATCATCTGAGGTTAAACTTCACATGTTCTGTTCCAGCTGCTGGAGGAGAATATCATCTGCTTTGTGAAGAACGAGCTGAAGAAGATCCACAAGGTTCTGGATACAGATCACACAGAAGTCTCAGAGAGTCAGAGGGAGGATGAGGAGCAGAGGAGCAGCAGAGAGGCCTTTCTGAAGATCACAGAGGACTTCTTAAGGAGGATGAAGCAGGAGAAGCTAGCTGACAGTAAGAGGACTTTTAATGTGAAAGGAAGAACATCTTATTTTATCAATGATCCACTCACTGATTTATTTTCTTGTGTTCTGTCAGAAATCAGAGCTTCAGCTTGTCGACGTGAACTCAAATCAAACCTGAAGAAGAAGTTCCAGTGTTTGTTTGAGGGCGTGGCTAAAGCAGGAAACCCCACCCTTCTGAATGAGATCTTCACAGAGCTCTACATCACAGAGGGAGGGACTGGAGAGGTCAATGAAGAACATGAGGTCAGACAGATTGAAAGAGCTTCCTGGAAACCAGACAGACCAGAAACATCCATCAGACAAGAAGACATCTTTAAAGCCTCAGCTGGAAGAGACGGACCAATCAGAAGAGTGATGACAAAGGGCGTGGCTGGCATTGGGAAAACAGTGTTAACACAGAAGTTCACTCTGGACTGGGCTGAAGACAAAAGCAACCAGGACGTACAGTTCATGTTTCCCTTCACCTTCAGAGAGCTGAATGTGCTGAAAGAGAAGAAGTTCAGTTTGGTGGAACTCATCCATCACTTCTTCACTGAAACCAAAGAAGCAGGAATCTGCAGGTTTGAAGACTTTAAGGTGGTCTTCATCTTTGATGGTCTGGACGAGTGTCGACTTCCTCTGGACTTCCACAACACTGAGATCCTGACTGACGTCACAGTGTCCACCTCAGTGGACGTGCTGCTGACAAACCTCATCAGGGGGAAACTGCTTCCCTCTGCTCGCCTCTGGATAACCACACGACCTGCAGCAGCCAATCAGATCCCTCCTGACCGTGTGGACATGGTGACAGAGGTCAGAGGGTTCACGGACCCACAGAAGGAGGACTACTTCAGGAAGAGGTTCAGAGATGAGGAGAAGGCCAGGAGGATCATCTCCCACATCCAGACATCACGAAGCCTCCACATCATGTGCCACATCCCAGTCTTCTGCTGGATCACTGCAACTGTTCTGGAGAACATGTTGAAAACCAGAGATGGAAGAGAACTGCCCAAGACCCTGACTGAGATGTACATCCACTTTCTGGTGGTTCAGTCCAAAGTGAAGAAGGTCAAATATGATGGAGGAGCTGAGACTGATCAACACTGGAGTCCAGAGAACAGGAAGATGATTAAGTCTCTGGGGAAACTGGCTTTTGAGCAGCTGCAGAAAGGAAACCTGATCTTCTATGAATCAGACCTGACAGAGTGTGGCATCGATATTACAGCAGCTTCAGTTTACTCAGGAGTCTTCACTCAGATCTTTAAAGAGGAGAGGGGCCTGTACCAGGACAAGGTCTTCTGCTTTGTCCATCTGAGTGTTCAGGAGTTTCTAGCTGCTCTTCATGTTAATCTGACCTTCATCACCTCTGGAACAAATCTGTTGTCAGAAGAACCAACAACGAGCCAGTGGTCCATACAAACAAAAAAACCTAAACTGAATCATCTGCACCAGAGTGCTGTGGACGAGGCCTTACTGAGTCCAAATGGACACCTGGACTTGTCCCTCCGCTTCCTCCTGGGTCTTTCACTGGAGACCAATCAGAAGCTCTTAAGAGGTCTACTGACACAAACAGGAAGTGGTTCACAGACCAATCAGGAAACAGTTGAGTACATCAAGCAGAAGATCAGTGAGAATCTGTCAGCAGAGAGAAGCATCAACCTGTTCCATTGTCTGAATGAACTGAACCATCGTTCTCTTGTGGAGGAGATCCAAGAGTCCCTCACATCAGGACGCCTGTCCAGAAAGACACTGTCTCCTGCTCAGTGGTCAGCTCTGGTCTTCATCTTACTGTCACCAGGAAAAGATCTGGAAGAGTTTGACCTGAAGAAATACTCTGCTTCAGAGGAGGCTCTTCTGAAGCTGCTGCCGGTGGTCAAAGTCTCCACCAAAGCTCTGTACGTGGATCAGTATATAAATATTAATAAGACATATTCTAAAGAGCACAAGACAAACATGTTTAACCTTTTGTTCATCACTGTTTTCTACCTCAGACTGAGTGGCTGTAAACTCTCAGAGAGAAGCTGTGAAGCTCTGTCCTCAGTCCTCAGCTCTGTGTCCTCTAGTCTGAGACACATGGACCTGAGTAACAATGACCTGCAGGATCCAGGAGTGAAGCTGCTGTGTGATGGACTGAAGAGTCCTCACTGTTCTCTGGAGACTCTCAGGTTGGTGCTCAGCTGATTTATATTGAAAATTCTACTCTGATTATTTTTTTATTTAATTTTTTTATAATTTATTTTTTATTGACATTCAGAAACAGACATTCACATCCGGCAAAACATACATGCATACATCTCACATCTGTTGTCTGCTCTAAATGCCTAGACAAAAAAAACAAACAATGAAAAAAGGAAAAACACACATTAGCAACTATGTACAAGTTAGATTTCCACAGTTCCTCCAGCAGACAGGGGAATTATCATCATAGTGAGACTTCTGAGAAGGTGTAATAAAGTACCTAATCAAGCTTTTCCATCCAAATTCCCTCCACCTCTGTGAGCTGGTACATCTCCATTGATACCTCCAAATTGTTGTCCATTCTTCCTCAGATATATTTATCCCTCCTTCCTTCTCCCATTTTATTTTAATATATGAAGTAGAGTGAGATTTCAAATTAGACAGACCCTTATATAAGCCTGACACAGTTTTATTAATAGCTTTTGTAAATAATTGAATTAGACATGTGTTTATCTTTGTTAGATTTTTCATCTTTGTATTGACATAATGCCGTAACTGCAGGTATCTATAAAAGTCTTGTTTTTCTAAAACATGTGTCCTTTTAAGCGTTTCAAAACTGAGTAACTTTCCATCTTTCATTACTCTACATAAGGCTGTTATACCGTTAGCTATCCAGTCCTTAAATCTAGAATCCAATTTATTAGGTCTAAAATCCGAATCATAAGCACACCATTTAAGAGCCAAAATATCATTTTCAAGTTTATGTTATTTTATAATAATTTTCCATACTTTAAGGGTCCACGCCACCCATGGATTATCAATGTTATTTATGTGGGTTTGCAAGTTATTATCAGCTAAAATTGCCTGTATGGGGATGGAGGGCGCTGCAAAATAAAAAATATCTAAAATATCCTCATCCTCCCTTTTGTTTAACCAGCTGTAAGGTTTTGAGGCGAACTGCTATATACCTGGATAGCAGTTTGTCCCACTCGTTAAATTGGTTTTGGTTAATCTCTATTGGCAATGTTTGAAATAAATATAAAAGTCTTGGCAATATGATCATTTTAATAGAGTCAATTCTTGAACTAAGGCTAAGGAAGGGAATTAAGTTCCATCTTTCTATATCATCCTTTATTTTTTTATGTATGGGTGAATAGTTATATTCCGATAATTTTGTAAGATCTTTTGGTAGGTTGATGCCTAAGTATTTAAAGGACTCTGTTTGCCATGTCAAGGGGTAGCTACTTTTGATTTCTCTTGGTGGGCAGTAGTTATATGAGAGTATTTGGGTTTTACTCATGTTGATTTTGTACCCAGATAATTGGCCATATTGTTCAAATGCTTGCATCAATTTAGGCAGAGAGTGAGTTGGTTGCGCAAGGTATATCAAAATATTGTCTGCATAACAGGCCAATTTATATTCCGTCCCTTTAATAATGATTCCCTTAATATCTTCTGTTTGTCTGATGTACTGAGCTAGTGGTTCCAAATATAATGCGAAGAGTAGTGGTGACCATGCACAGCCCTGTCTGGTGCCCCTTTCTAGGGTAAAACTATTTGACAAATATCCATTGACCTTGACCCTGGCGGTAGGTTTGTCATATAGTGCCTGTATGGTTTTAATAATTGTATCGTGGAAGCCAATTCTATGCAACACTCTGTAGAGAAAAATCCACTTAACCGAATCAAAGGCCTTTTCAGCATCTACGCTCATCACAATTGCTTCAGTTTGATTTCTTTGTATATGATCCATAATATGTAGTGTCTTTGGTATATTGTCTTGTGTTTGGCGTTGGTGTATGAAACCTGTCTGATCATTATGTATCAGTGTCGGCAGGAATTCTTCTAATCGTTTGGCCATAACAGAAGTAAATCATTTATAGTCCACATTAACAACAGAGATTGGACTAAAAGAGCCACTCTCCACTTTATCCTTGCCTTCTTTTGGTATGGCTGAAATGATTGCCTCCTTCCAGCTGGGTGGCGTTTGCACATTTTTTAAAGCCCAATTCAGAGTAGGAAGTAAAACAGGTATTAGTTCTTTTTTAAATTCCTTGTACCACTCTGCCGTGTAGCCATCAGATCCTGGTGATTTGCTTAATTTAAGTCTACCAATTGCAACTTTTAATTCTTCTTCAGTTATATCCGCAGTCATAATTTTATTTTGATTTTCATCGAGAGTGGGTAAATCTAGGGAATTCAGGAAGCTGTCAATTTGGGCCACACTCCCACCTGGGACTTCAGAATATAAGGTTTTGTAAAACACTTCAAAAGCTTCCTGAATTTCATTTAGTTTATTTTTTATCGCTTTTGTCCTTGGATCCCTAATTTTATGAATTGTATTTTCGGCTATCCTTTTTTTCAATTTCCATGCCAATACTTTCATAGATTTGGAGCCACTTTCGTAGTGTTTCTGTTTCAGAAACATTCCATTTTTCTCGATTTCTTGTGTGGCCAAATTATTAATTTCATTCCTGGTGTGTCTAATTTCTCTCAATGTATTCTGTGCCAAATCTAATTTCTGTTTTCCTTCTAGTACCTTTAGCTTGTTTTTGAAATCCTCTAACTTTTTATTCCTATTTTTTTTCTTAAATGACGATATTGCTATAATTTTCCCTCTCAGAACAGCCTTCAGAGTATCCCATAACATTGGAGGTGAAACCTCTCCAGTATCATTGAATTCTAAGAAGAGACACATTTCTGATTTAATTTGTGCCTTAAAAGACAGATCATTCAACAGACTGGAATTCAATTGTAATTGGATTCCCATCTATCTTACCCCTTACTTAAAATAAACGTGCCCTCTTTATCACCCATTTCGAATACTTTTTCAAAATGTAGCTTGTTTGAAATGAGAATAGCAACTCCTCTTCTCTGCCCTGATTTGTATGAAGAAAAAAACAGATTTGTAAAAGCCCCTTTTCTTTAGCTTTATATGCTCCTTGTCTGTCAAATGGGTCTCTTGTAAATAAACCACATGGGCTTGTTCTGTTCTCACTTTAGATAGGATTTTACTACGTTTAACTGGATTCAACAGCCCATTGACATTAAACGAAATGAATTTTCATTTGTCACTAGCCATACTTATTTACTTGTAAGTGTACCAACAAACTTAACAAGATGAAAATTGAAAGATCTGCTCCCTGAACAAATAACAACACCAAACATAAGCAAGAAATAGAAAAAAGGACAAACAGAAAGAGTGATCCCAAGGCCGGGGTCTCTAAGAAAAGACCCTGGCCTGAGCTAGATAAAATATCTAGCTGTGAGGGAAAGCCTCTCCCACCTGTGGGCTGAGGGCCCCCACCATGGCGCTCTAAAAAAGAAAAGAAAAGGTCTCTGTTCATTCCACAGAAAATGTGTCCTTATACAGCAACCCTCGCCTGTATGTGGGTCAATGACATATAAGTTTTTTAACAGGTCAATTTAAAAATATGATAAATATGAATTTCTATTGCAATTGGTCAAAGCTTTACAATGTCACAATGGCACCACATGATATTTGGTCGCACCACAAGATATTTGGTCGCACCACATGATATTTAATTAAGCACCACATGATATTTAATTACTTCCTAAATATTTAATTACTTTTTCCTGATATTGAAGGTAAGCACCACATGATACGAATTGGCACCACATGATATTTAGTCACCACAAGATATTTAGTGCATACCGCATGATGACTGGTCACACATGATATTTGAGTGCACCACAAGATATTTGGTGGCACCACAAGATGTTAATTGCTTCACGCTGATATTTGAATTGCGCGCACCACAGATATTTGATGCGCGCCACATGATATTTAGTGCGCACCACATGATGTTGGTAGCACCACAAGATATTTGGTGGCACCACATGATATTTAATTAAGCACCACATGATATTTAGTGCATACCACAAGATATTTAATTAAGCACCACGTGATGTTGGTGGCACCATGATATTTGGTCGCACCATGATGTTGGTGGCACCATGATGTTGAGTGGCACCACATGATATTTAGTCGCGCGATGTTGGTCGCGCACAAGATATTCGTGCGCACCACATGATATTGGTGGCACCACATGATGTTTGGTCGCGCCACATGATTTGGTCGCGCCACATGATATTTGGTCGCACCACAAGATATTTGGTCGCACCACATGATATTTTTACACTTTCCGTAGCAATACAAATGAAATGCCTAATGATTTTTGAATATATTTTTCTCGAATATATTTTTAACAAGAAAAAATGCAAATGGACAGTATAATTAGCCGTCATGTCATTGACCCATAAATATTCTCATCATGTGGTGAATATAGCACGTTCTGTTTAGCTTTTCCAACTCTTCAAAATTCAGTCAAAGCTTTTACTTCTTCTGGAGAGGATGGGGATTGCCTTCTGAAAGCTCGCAGTTTCTCCTTGATACCCTTCTCTCGCTCCTCACCTGTCCCTGATTATTTTTTTAATTACATATGTGAATAGATTTTCTTGAACTCCTCCTCAGAATGAGTGGCTGTAAACTCTCAGAGAGAAGCTGTGAAGCTCTGTCCTCAGTCCTCAGCTCTGTGTCCTCTCGTCTGAGACACGTGGACCTGAGTAACAACGACCTGCAGGATCAAGGAGTGAAGCTGCTGTGTGATGGACTGAAGAGTCCTCACTGTTCTCTGGAGACTCTCAGGTCAGAACTCTGACTCAGACTCTTTGCTTCTTTAGGTTCTTGTTGATGAAGATGTTTTTTTTTTTGAATCACTGAGTTCATCATATCTTCTTAACTCCAGTCTGTCAGGTTGTCTGGTCTCAGAGGAAGGATGTTCTTCTCTGACCTCAGCTCTGAACTCCAACCCCTCCCATCTGAGAGAACTGGACCTGAGCTACAATCATCCAGGAGACTCAGGAGAGAAGCTGCTGTCTGCTGGACTGAAGAGTCCTCACTGGAGACTGGACACTCTCAGGTATTCTCCTTCCTCCTCCTCCTTCCTCTTCATGTTCATCAGCAGTATTCAAACTTGTCAGCAGGTTCAGGTTGAAGATGTCCTGTTATTATGTTTTCCTCTGTCAGTGAGTATAACCAAACATTAGTGACACTTTTTAAACACCTCGTGAGAACGAGTGAATGTCACGTAGTTCAGCCTGAGAAACGACCAGAACCATGAACTGGACAGATCATCTGCACAGAGTAGCAGCATCATGTGAGAAGTCCTGGTACTGGGTACAGAACAGTCCTGGTCCACTTCAAACAGTCTACGGTCAAACTAAAGTAAAGATGTCTTTATTCTGTGGTGTTTGTAGTGAGTTGTGTACGAGATGTTCGTCATCTAACAGCTACAATCAAGTTGTTCTTCATTCTTCATTCAACGGTGAAACCACACAAGTTTTGGAAGCAGCAGTAACAGCGACGAGCCTCCGCAGCAGCAGCTGCATAAGTAGCCATGTGTTTCCTCTGTGACGCGCAGCTGAAAAAACCACGAAAGCACTGGAAACTAGGTCTCGATTCAAGCAAGCGATCAAACAACCGTAATTCAAATACAAAGTTTATGGTTTTTAGACGTCGCTGTCATTAGATGCTCGGTGTGATCCATAGATTTGTTGTTGACGTGTTATTTTGTTTTTAATGGAAACGTTTTGACCTGACAGTTTAAAAGTTTGTATATTGTTAATGTTTTATTTATTTTAACTTTGAATGTTAGATTTATATTAAAGTCGCACGGCCATTGTAGCTGTAATTAAATATAATATGTAAATATTAGATATGTAGAGTAGTATATATTTGTACAAGTCATATATATATACTACTCTACAATGCTGTAATATATCTATTTTCCACATTGTATCATTTGTATTGTATATTTTAATAGAAATAAATTAATAAATGAAGTTAAATATTTAAAATGTAAAAATAATAACAACATATATATGCATTTATTAAAAGTATTTCATATGTTCATTTATCAACACCGTAGGTGGCGCTAATGAGGCTGCAGCACTGCAGCACTACAGCAGAACTACAGCAGAACAATACATACATACTTGCATACTTGAGTATTGAGAAACAACCACATACTTGTGTACTCCCGTACTTGGCAAGTATATACTCCCAGCGTACTTCTCAAGTATATACTTCCTAAGTAAGCAAGTACATACTTGCATACTTGAGTATTGAGAAACAGCCACCGTCTTCTCTTTGAAACACACCTGTCCTTGTAGTTCATCATTGTGTCCACCAGAGTGCGTCATTAAGACAACAGTTTGGACTCATGTTGGACACAAACTCATTCAGACTGTTTCTTCCTCCAGGATGGACCATGCTGGAGAGCAGTGGTTAAAACCTGGTCCCAGGAAGTGTAAGTATGGATTTACAGGAAATAACAACATATCAGCTGATCATCAATAAACTGCAGCTGTGTCTCGTTGTCTTCATCAGATTCATGTGAACTGGAACTGGACACAAACACAATGAACAGAAAACTCAAACTGTCTGACGACAACAGGAAAGTGACCTTTGTGACAGAAGATCAGTCGTATCCTGATCATCCAGACAGATTTGAGTTCTGGTCTCAGCTGCTGTGTAGACCTGGTCTGACTGGTCGCTGTTACTGGGAGGTCGAGTGGAGAGGAGATGTTTGTATATCACTGAGTTACAGAGGAATCAAGAGGAAAGGCGACAGTTATGACTGTGTGTTTGGATATAATGATCAGTGCTGGAGTCTGTTCTGCTCTGATGATCATGGTTACTCTGTCCTTCACTGTGAGACACAAACACCCATCATGTCCTCTGTCTCTCACAGAGTATCAGTGTATGTGGACTGTCCTGCTGGGACTCTGTCCTTCTACAGCGTCTCCTCTGACTCACTGATCCACCTCCACACCTTCAGGACCACATTCACTGAACCGGTTTATCCTGGGTTCCTGGTCTTTCCTGATTCCTCAGTATCTCTGTGTCCTCTGTAGGACATGAAGAGACAGCAGCTTCAGTGGTGGACGAGGTCAAAGCTCGTCTCAGTCATTCTTTGTTGAAACCGTCAATAAATAAAGACTTAAAAAATCAACATGTCTGTCATTAACTGAGCCGCCGTCCTGCGCCGTGAGCGCCCCCTGCTGCTGAGAACCAGCCTGAAACACACAGGTTCACACACACTGAGATCAAAATAACAAAAAGTGAATGTTTGAAAGTGAAATTAAAAGATACAGAAAGTAAAATCAATTAAAAATGAATAAATGCTTTATATAAAATAAAAAGAAGTCAAAATAATATAAAATAAAATTCAAGGTTTTCAATCCAATAGAAAACAAAGTAAATAAAGATGTTAAGTTAAGTTTGACTCTGTCTCACTGACGAGCCTTTCTGTCCCAGCATGCACTGCTTCTCCTCCTCCTCCTCTTCATGCTACCTGACAACAACACTCAGAGTTACGCACACACATACACACACACACACGCACACACACACACACTCACACACACACACACACACACACACTCACACACACACACACACACACACACTCTCCCACACACACACACACACTCTCTACACACACACACACACACACACACACACACACACTCACTCCACACACACACACACACACACACACACACACACACACCACACACACACACACACACACACACACACACACACACACACACACACACAGGTCTGTGTGTGTGTTGCTCACAGGATCAGTTTCGTCTTCAGTGTCCTCTCTGATGTTATCCACATATGTTCAAACGTACGTGGTGTATCAGTATTGTTTGTCACAGAAAATTCATGTTTGTCACTGTAGACACATTAATAATATTATTTTCAAACACTGTGATAAGTTTCAGAGCTTAATATTGCAGCGTCTCCACCTGACAAGAGTTTGCGGAGCTCTCGGCAAATTCTCACGGCAGCTCGAGAGTTTGCGCTGCGATGCGCAAACTTCCACGCCAAGTACATTTTTATACATGCCGTCTGTGCGTGAAAGCAAGCGTACGCCGTCTTTTTGTGCGTACGCACGGTTTATACATGAGGCCCCAGGACTCTGCTTCAGTATTAACAGTAGTGTCATGTTTGTACATTTACACACCTTAAATATGGAGTCCAGGTCTGCTCCATGCTGCTGGACAGACTGACCACTGAGAACCTCTGTCCTCTGCTGATCATCTCTGAGGAGAAAAGATTCAGTGTCATTTACTAAACAATCATTTGTTTCTACCAGGTTTTCAATGTGCTGCACCTACGATTCTTCTTCAGCCAAGTTCACATGACATGAGTTTGACAGGTTGAAGACAAAAGTCCCTGAAGGACAGTCTCTAGTGTTTGTTATGTGTGAAGTCTCAAAGACACAATCAGAGAGGCTTGTCCATGAGTCCCTGACCAATCACGGACTCTGACTAGATTTACTGCTGGAAACGTATTCAGAGACGAGGACAGGCTGAAGATGTTTAGTGGAGACAGAAAAACAACATTGGTCCACCAAAGAGAAGAAGAGTGTTTTTCTGGATTCAACATGTTTTGGACTAGACAGGCTCCCCCTGGTGGAGGATCATGTAAGTGTGTGTTACTATGTGTGAAATTCTTACATCAGTTCACCATGTTTTTGTCCATCCTTGAAGCTAATAAGACGATCTATAGACCGGTATCTCTTCATGGACACACAGCTGGGTCCAGAATGTCTTGGGTCTGCATGGGTCTGGGTCTGAATTCTCAAATATTAGGTGTCTCTGGTGCTACATGGTGGATCATTTTAGTTGTTGACCTGTGAAAACCTCCACCCTCCATCATCTGACCTCTGTTCTTGTTTGAAGGTCACAGGTTGATCCATGGACCAGTCACTCTTCATGGACACACAGCTGGGTCCAGGTCCAGCAGAGTCTGGTCCCTGTTGATGGATCCTCCAACAAACACAGGACATGACATGTAAATACAACATCTGCTGTGATTGATCTCATTAATGATCTACAGTATCAGGAGACACAAGGAAAACAGGTTTGTGTCAGAAATGGTTGAGTGTGACCCAGATGGTGTCAAACACTACACTGATTAACACATTTAAGACTTCCACATCTTCAGTCAGATCACTTTACCCAAACTCAACCATGTGAGCCAGGACTGTTCCACAACTATTCAACATTCCTTATTTTTTCATGGGTCCAGATCTGAGATTAAATGGGGACGGGTCTGTTTGGGACTTGGGTCCAGAATGTCTTGGGTCTGCATGGGTGTGGGTCTGAATTCTCAAATATTAGGTGTCTCTGGTGCTACACGGTGGATCATTTTAGTTGTTGACCTGTGAAGACCTCCACCCTCCATCATCTGACCTCTGTTCTTGTTTGAAGGTCACAGGTTCATCCATGGACTGGTCACTCTTCATGGACACACAGCTGGGTCCAGGTCCAGGTCCGGCAGAGTCTGATCTCTGTTGATGGATCCTCCAACAAACACATGATGTGTAAATAAAACACTGAGCTGTGACATGGAGACGAGTCACATGATCCATGAGATCCTCATCTCACCTCTGACCCTCATGTTCCTCACACAGAGTGGTTTTAGAGGGCGGAGCTTCCTCTTCACTGTCCTTGATCTGATTCATAGCAGAGCGCCACCTGCTGGGAGAATAAAACTCGCTCATTACAAGTTCTGCTAACATGGGTGGACCACATTGACCTAATGTGGGCCGGTCAGCAAGAAGACTTTTTTTAACCACAGAATTGGCCGACATGACCCTCATTGGCTGACTGAACAATCGGCACAGCCCATTGGTTTATGCTAATAATGGACTGTCGGTCACTCAGTTACTGGTTCATTTCAAAGAGCCGTTAAAAAGATTTGACTCGTTCGTGAACGTCACAGCTCGACTTACAACTCACTCAAGACGCTGTTTGCATCACACTTTACAGCCCTTCACTGCAGGTGAGTCCACTGGTTTAACAGAAGAGCCCGCCCTCTGGTGGTCAGGTAAGAAGCTGCCCAATAGATAGATACATATGTATGTTAAACATCTGGACTTTGAAGAGATGTCGTTAATTGTGACCAGTGAGAATAAACGTTTAATTTAACTTTATTTTCTTAAATCTTATCAAAATATGACCTCGTCCTCTGGATCCTTTTGTTTCACCTACAATGGCTGTAATCTGTTTTCACCGGAAACATAAAATGATCAGTCACTATCTGATCTTTGAGTCCAGCAGAACTTCTCTTTCACCAAAAGCACAAATGTCCTCTAAACCAGTGATTTCCAAACATTTTAGTCGCTGAACAACAGAATCAGTGACGTGAGATTCATGAGCTTCACAGTAAAAACATCACGTCGACAAAAAGTCACAACTTTTTCATTTTCAGTGCATTTCTTTTTCAATCCGTGTTTCTGCTGCACGTCACATGTACTTTTATGTGTTATCGTCTATGTGTTTTTTTATATTGTTTCTATGTGAAATAAACTAAACAGCTGATGGAGACAGAGTGAGTCAGAGGAGGCGGAGTTAAGTCATAAGAACATGATGGATCTGTAACAGGGAAGTGATTGTTTTGCAGTTAGCAGCACTAGCCAAGTTAGCTGAGAGAGGATCCACTTTTCAGACAAAGGTCAAAATAAAAGAAAACGAGTTCATATCTTAGGAATTATTGAAGAGGAAATTCCACTTTTCACTGTAGCTGTCACTTTTACTCCATGATTGATTCTTTAGCTGTGACAAAGGAACACGACTCTCTCTACAAAAACAAACACAGTGAACTTGTAGAAAAGTCTTTTGTTACAACCAGGTGACGTTTGAGCTCCAAACAACATCTGGTCGTTAACAAGAGTTTGTGTTTATAGATGTTACATTTAAATATGTTTGATGTCAAACCATCACTCAGTGAATTAAGACCATACAGAAGTTCAGCTCGTGGGTTCTGAGCATCCACGTGATTCCAGTGTGTAATATCACATGTCAACCAGCAGATGTCAGCATTTATACTGTGTCAGCAGAGCTGCTTCAAAAGGGTTGGGCCTTCTTCACGTTCAGAGGAACCAGGACATGTTCACATCCCATAATAAGACAAGTTTGCAGTATTACACCAGACATTTAAGCCTCTCAGTGTCACTACAGGGTCAATTCATTCTGTGTAAAAACCTCAGTCACTGAACAAGAGTCAGTGACGTGAGATTCATGAGCTTCACAGTAAAAACATCACGTCCACTCAAAGTCACGTGTGATGAGATGAGTTTAGTTTTGTTACATTGTGAAAGCAGGAAATGATCGTCATGAAGCTGCTGAACGTCTGTGAAGTGATTCTGCTGCTGAACAGGAAACAAACCACAGACCAAAGTCTTCTCAAGTCTCATCTGAAGGAAATGTGATGAATGTGATCAAATAACTGCTCTGATCTCAACAGTGCCGGCCCTGAGTAATTTGGTGCCCTAGGCAAGATTTTAGCTGGCGCCCCCTTGCATCGCAGCAGTCAATTTCACAATCAATTTTCATACAATCCCACAGAAACTGCATGTGTCTTTTCAAGATTTTATTTCTTTGAGTAAAAAATATCTCACCAAATAAAAACTAAAGAAAGAAACAAGTGTTAAAATTAAAAAGGACAGCAGCACCTGATGCTGTGTCACTGGGGGTGGTACTGAAATATTTAAAAAGTGCATCTGAAGAGAGAAGAGAAGTATATGTGACGACTGCATGTTACATTTGAATAAAAAAACAGATGCTTGGTGTGCTATACATGAGACTAATATAGACTAATAATGAAAATGTGATGAGATTCATTCAACTTTATTGTCATTGCAATGCAATTCAGTCTAACCAGAGTGCAAAAACCAGTAAAGTGCAGTGAAATGAACATATATATATAAATATATATATATATATATAAATATATATATATATATAGTCTATGAATGATATGGGAAAGCTAAGGTATGAAATATGAACAGTAATACACTTTAACTGCACTTTAACACTGATGTAAACTTTAACAAACATAAACTGTGACACATAAAACCAAAGGCTTACTATTACAAAGGGGACGGACAACTAAAAGCATTTTAACTGACATACAAGCAGGAAAAACACCTGCAAAATAACACCTGAACAGGCCTAACGTTAAGTTTCCAAACGTCCCTGATGAATTTAAGGTGGAGTAACATTAACACACGTCGACTCAGCTATTTATTGATTATTAAACAATGTTGCTATCGTCCCAAGTAAGCTAGCAAGCTAACGCTCTCCTCCAACAACGGTAACTACGATGCATTAAACTAGTAATTTCATGAACTTCATCACATTGACATTACTGTACCTCTATCTTTTTCACGTTTTTCTTCCTCTTCTTTCCTTGGGCGCCGGGTGGCTTCAGTCTTTTGGACATAATTCCGATACAGTGTCATTAATCTTTTTCTTCGTCTCTGGGTCACGGTCTTGTCGGATTCAGGCAGCTGGACTCTTGACCCCGCCCCCCTCACACAGCGCAAAGGCTCATTGCACCCAGAAAAAAGGCTTCTGCATTATTTAATAGTCTTTGCTATGACTTTATGTTGCTGTGGGCTTATATAATGTTTCCAAATAATAGTAATAATGGCACTGGTAAAAAAAAAAAGTATTTATAATAATTTTCTTTTTTTTTTTCCTCCGTTTTCGGCGCCCCCTGCGGATGACGGCGCCCCTAGCATTTGCCTATACTGCCTATGCCCAGGGCCGGCTCTGCCTCTCAGTGCACATCTCTAACACAGTCCAGACAATTGAGCTGAATCAGATACTACATTTCCCTCCTCCGGGACTCCATAGAGTCCCGAAATGCGACACGGCCAATTTTCTGTCACAGTACGTTGACATGCTTGCCTGCTTGCTTCAACAAAGTCCACTTCATTCAGTTTTGTGTCTAATGTAAGAAACTTTATTCAAAAACTTACATTTTGGGATCAGCTAATTAAGTAATTTCCTAATTGGTGTCCTGGTAGCACATTATTTTAACTATTTTAGACTCGGTAAACTAATCACCTATCTTAATCGGATCAAATTCAGCTACACTTAGCCACATCCGTCGATCTCCTTCCAGCCACACTCCTTTAAAACAAATACTCTTCATGTGTGGGTGTAAGGGAACCCACGGATCAGCTGTTATCTCCCAATCAGAAAAACCACCTCTCCTAAAAGGTGGGAAAAGACTAGGAGACCTTTTCTAAGTGACATTGGAGAAACCTATCCTCAAGCCAATCAGGACAAGGAGTCTCCATTACAATTAACAAGTACCATTCACCTTCTAATTTTATGACCCTTTTTTTGGTCATGTAACACTTTCTCTATCAATATTATCAAAGAGTAATATTGGTGTACAACAAAAATGTTTCAAACATCTATAACAGTGTCAGAGATTATATCACAACAAACAAAATTCTATGCTATAAGATAAGATACATAGTGAAATAAAGGAGAAGATAAGAAATACAGGTTTCTATATGTAAACAATTCACAATCATATCATTCCATGTGTTATTTGAACATTTGGACTTCAGTAGTGTTGCCTCCTAATGCAATGTAATATAATATAATGTCCAGAATAGGTTGGATCATCCTGACGTGTTCAGGGCCCACAGTCCATGCTTTCTGTCCACACTTGAGCTGTTGCTCCCTTTTACTTGAAGATGTTTCTTGGAAAAACATCCAAACCAGTTTATTGGATTGAAAACAGCTCTCATCCTTGATTTTGTCGAACACTTCTATGCACTGGCTCAGTCGTAGTACAGGATTCTTCTCTCACTGGCTCATTCCACTTCTCTTTGGACCCCCTTCAGGTGCACAGGTTCACAGGCAGCATCAGTCACTCAGCTTCCTGTCTCCAGCAAGGCTCCCACCATCTTTTCTGAAAGTAAACAGACCTACGGTCAAGCCTACGGAGGGTCAACTAATGTGGGTTATTTGATGAAGCAATTGTGAGTCTTTTCAGCAGCAGTACTAGTAAAGGTCGACCTGTACATGTAGTGTTAGTACACGTTTCATTTAACTTAGTTGTCAACGTTGCATTAATTCTCTTAAACCAAACCTTGGCTTTGAATATGATATGATATGATACTTTCACGTGCTGTTTTAGTCTTAGTTACCGTAGGATATTTAATACATGTCAACACAAATACTGAAATATAGACAAACCATCCATCCATTTTCTACCGCTCCATCCTCCATATGAGGATTGCAGAGATGCTGTGCTAATCTCAGACATACCTTAAGTAACAGTCAGTCCATCGCAGGGTCACATATAGACAAACAACCACTCACTCTCATACTCACACCTATGGTCAATTTAGAACGTCCAATTTACCTAATCCCCAACTCAGATTACATTTAGTTTAATAATATTTAATTCAAATCCAATAGTCAATTCAAATCATTTTTTCAAATTCTAAAAACATCTTTCATCAACCGTTTCTGCTCCAAGGTCGTCCGATGGTACGACTTTAATCTAATGACCAACATGGTTCAACACTATCACTATGTATTGCTTTATTGTTTCTAACGCCTACATGGTTCATAATTAAATATCCAAACCGTCCATCTGGGAATGAGATTCTCAGTGTAGTATTAAACTACTCTGCATACAAATTTATGTGATCGTTCCAAAACTGTTCCAAAATGTATTTCCATCATTTCCCCCTCGCACAGATTTGAACTGTGCCAATCCTAAACTAGATGAATCAACGATAAGTCACATGTTGGAACTTGATTCCAACATGCTAATTTATCACTCCACCATCATACTTCACACACTGTTGTGCAGGGGAACAACATACATGTTGCAATAGGAGTTAACGCTTCAATCATTGCTCTTTTGAGATCAAATAACCTTTAATCATTGATTTATAGTCGTCATTGCGAACTCACTACTTTCCTGAACCAATATTAATAAACGATTGTATCATAGTTTAATAATAAAAAATAAATAAAAATCATGAAACACCAACATACATCTCCAGTAGAGAACAGTTTATAATCGTTTACTTGATGAACACATTTCTTCCCAAATTGATGAATGGAACTTTGGGCAGAAGCCAAATTTGGCCTTTTTGGTGGTGACTTTTCAAAAGTTCCGCCCTTATAGAAATATTATGCTCACAAATGTACTAACACCTTCACCTTGACCAGGCTGAGCTCCACAACCACGTTGCACTCAACCAGGGTCAGCTCGTGAACTTGTGCAGTGTTCCACAATGTGTCCACTTTCATCACATCCACAGCACACATCTGGTGCGGCAGCGTCCTTTAAGTCATCATTCACTGCTGTGAGGGACATTGTCCACGTCACTGTTCATCACTGGAACTTGTGTCTTCGATCTTGCTTTTATTTTCAATTCCCAAAGCTGTAACTGTGCCAGCTTTCTCGTCACGGTCTCATTTTGTATCTCCAAAATATGTTCACTTTTCAGTGGCTCTGGATCTATTGTAGTGGGAGATTCACATCATTCTCTCCACATCATCTTTTGAGAAGCCTTGAACTTGGTCTCATCTCATCTGGAGTGCAGTATAGGTTCTCCACTGCTGACGTCCCAAGACCTTGAGTCCCCAAGTGTCAAGATTGTCTTCCACTGTTTTCTCTTCATATGCTCTCATCCACTCACTAGGCCCTTCATGAATGTCTGGCAGTCAGGACATCAGCCTCCCAAGGTCAAGTGTATGGTACATAACGACCCTGAGTACCTTTAATTCAAATAGTATACTGACCAGGAGGAAGTCTATCTGGGGGGTGTATGTTGGGCCTGTATATTAGATCATAACCTGTCTTATTGACAACTTGAGAAACTTATTATTATAAATTCCAATTTCTTTTCTTTTGTTGTTTTCTGTTTTCTGCTTTTTGCCTTTTCTTTTGTTGATCTCTAATTCAGATGTCCTCACTCCACACATTTGGCCATGCATTCTAATCCTGTATCTCCCATTTCACTGATATCTTTTCAATGCCCTTCATGAGGTCAGGATGTTTACTCCCCACACCAATATCTGATATCATATACATTGTTAATCTCTCCAATATTGTTTAAATCTCCACATTGTTCCTTTAAACTTCTAAATGACATCCCTGATCTCATTCAAACTAGGCACTAGTTGAAAAGTGTTTCAATGCTACAGCAAAATACGATTCATTATGAGAAACAGCCTAAAGATCTAAACTCATCTACCAAGACATTTGCATATATCTGAAGTCTTTTAAATATGTTGAATTTAAATGTCTTTAACCAAATCTCTCTTGTGTGTTTGCAGCTTACGTACAGTGGCTTTAATCATCCTGTTTTCTCCTGCTCAAAGTTTTGAGTCTGTGCTGAGGAAAGGAAGAGAGAGGGCGGAGACTGAGGTCTCACAGAGGAACTGGGAGGTGACTGTACAGAATTATAGGGTAACATAGATAGCCCCGCCTTCTTGAAACTGAGTTCTCCACTTTTCTTTTTTCTTTTGTTTTAAGACAGCGAGGAGAACACTGCTCCAGGCTATGCCCAAAATCACAGAAATTGTAACTTCACAGTCACGTTCTAGTTGCTATTTGCACCATTTCTAATCACTATAACTCCAGTCACTAAGAAGTGATACACTGTTAATGTATCCGTATAATATGTACATAAATATGTATCTTAACTTTACCAATAAAAGTAATACATGTCAACACCATCATAAACACCATTTCCAGATGAATTCATTTGATTTAGTAACTGAGCACATTCAGATTGCTAGGTTCAGTTGTAACACAGACAAGTTTGACTGCCAACACACTTTGGACAACTTTCAGCACAAACGCTGATACTGTTCAAAACACTCTTCACATTACACACAGACAGTACAATCTCTTATTTTACACAGTTTTCTTTTTCTCCTTTTCCTTCCCAGTCTGTCAGGTCTGTTAGTAGAGTCAGGGATTGGATCACAGTAGTCAGTCCACTACAGTATATTAAATGTATGCATGTATGTTTTCAGGAGATACTTCATGTGGGCAGTGATTGTGTTTACTTAAGGCTTGAGAAGAGACAGAGCGTCCCCAGTTTTCTTCTCTGCCGTGGGATCCCTGAAGAGAACACAGCGTCCTGTGTCTCTCCTCATGACTTCTGATATCTCCTGAGCCTAATTGTAGATAATGTGTCCAAATGTCGTCAAATACCCTTAAGACGTGTCAACGAAGATCATTCTGGATTACGCAGATTATTTCAGACGTACATTTTTCCAACAATTTGAATCAAACCTTCAACTTATTCTTTCAATTTTGGCTCATTTCCACAAAAGCTTGCTTTTGTATGTGAAACTCTCCTTCAACAGCTGTTCTCATTCACCTCAAGGAATCAGCTATCAGAAGCAGTTTGTGTACTATTTCTTAATCCTATTATATTATTAGTTATAGCCTAACGCGCGTGCTATAATCCATTCAGCTACAATAAAAACTTCAACAATGTTTTATCATTTCATACAGGTCTCTCTGACACTCAAGACTCAAAAGCACATCATTTCCACCCCAAATAACAACAAGTAACACCCCGTTTTTCTCATGCAGTTTTATGCAAAATGCCACACCCTTTGAGACTAGACTACCACAAAAACTATACCTAAATGAAATAAGCTATCTCCTTTGTCTATTTTATTCAACTTTCTTTCATTATTATTACTATTATCATCATTATTAATCTGGATTCTAAATGTGTCCCTGTTTTTTCTTTCTTTCTTTGTTCCTGCTTTCTACTGTATTCCAAGACAAATTTTGTTTAACTATGCATGTGATTTAACAAACAACTCCCTAATAAATTCCAGTCATCACTCATCAGTTAACAAACACCATCTCTCCCTCTGTAGCCCTTCTCGCTTCACAGCCTGCAATGACCACATGTCACAAAACACAAGCTCTGCAGACTGAGCTTATGTCAACACACACATAAAACAACACAGAACAACACAAGACAACACTTAGTCCACACTTAGTGAACGTTTACTCAGTCCCAATTTTAAATGATGTCGACTTTAATAGAAATCTTAATTTTAAGACTCTTTTTAAAACGATTCCTCTTCTTCTCTTCCTCTGCCCTCAGTCGTCTAGGATCGATCCATTTACATACCGGTTTTTTTTCCTACCGAATCTTGTTGCCTGACCTGGTGGATTAACTAACATTTACTCATCTTTGTCTCTACTGAATTTGTCTGCGGGTTGGATCCGATAACTAAGACTATCCCGACTGAATTTTCTTACCTAACCAGCCCTTCAACGATTACCTAGCCATTACATCAAGTTAATTTTCACGCTGCCATTTGATTCACACATGCAGGTACTTTTCATCCTCTAAACATGGCTGTTTAGCCTTCACGTTACTCACTCTACTACGTACCATGTGGTGCACGCTATTTATCATCCTTTTTATCTGCAGTTTCACTTCCTTGGTTAAATAAACCCATGCATGGGATTTCACTTCTTTCCTTTAGAGATTTTCCTTTTCTTCTTCTCTTTAACTTAAGTTTTACAACTTCTATGCTCAATTTTCACTTAGTAGAAGAATACCATGTCTTACAGTTTCTTTTGAAATCTGGCACCGCATATTCAACTTACTGTGTTGTTACTCATTAGCTGAATTTTCACACTTTCTGCCCAAAGTACTTGACTTACAGGGACTTTATTCCCTTGCAGTATACAAATAGTCTAGTCTGCACAACTCATTATTCTAACTTTTTTCTCTTTACCTTCTCTTCTTTGGTTCAATAAACCCATGCATGGGATTTTACTTTCATCCTCTAAAATATACACCTGTGCACAGGTTTTTTCCTTTTCCTTACCGCTTAGATTGTCCCTACTGAATTTACGCTCAATTTTCACAAAGGAGATGAATATCATGACTCACAGTTTCTTTTGGAAATCTGGCACCGCACATTCAACTTCTTCAACTTGTTACTCATTCGATAACTTTAGCCAAACTACTAGCCTAATTTTCTTTCTCTCTAATTCCTTATTCTTTACATCTCTTAAATTCTTCATTCTCTTAACATGCCATGTTTAATTCTTCATTCTCTTAACACTCCTTAGAGGGGACCTTCCTCCCCCCTTTTTTATTTATACCTAAATAAATTTAGATGAGGCCTCTGCACCACCAAAAACCTCCCTCACAATCTACAGACATTATTCCTGAACAGAGGGGAGGGACACAATCTAAGAGGGAACATGAGGTTCAGGCAGAGAAGGATAAGAACTACATTAAAATCCTTTACTGTATCGGTCACGGGGGTCAGACAGTGGAATAATCTGGATGAGGAGATGAAAAAATCAGCAAAACTGAGTGTATTTAAAAAGAAGTATGTAGAGATGACTATTAATCGATACAGAATGACACAGAAGGAAAGTATGACAAAGGTCAGGGACAGAAATCTGTAGACACTGTGGGAAACGGCAGGGGAAGCAAAGTTAACCAAAAAAAAATGTTATGTGATGAGTGATCTAAATGTCATGACCGAAATAAATAAATAAATAAATAAATAAAACATCAACACACCGCAGCCTGTCCCCACACAAATGACTCTTTACAGCGTGCCCACAGGACCGCTGCAAAACAACAGCCAAATCAACAAACCCTCACTGGCTCCCAATGTGAGAAAAACACTCACCCTTTTTAAGCGCCGGCTGGGAGCAAGAGTGGGTCCATGTGAAGAGGCCGCTGGAACCGCTGACCCAGAGCAAAAATACCTTCCCAAAATGTCGTTTTTAATCAGGCTTCCTTCTTCTTACGAACGATAGGTGATGAGTTGATGGTGTAGAAAGAACCCCTCTGACACAAGACTCGTACGGAACAAAAGGGATTTGATTTGGTTAAGTCCAGCATCAGACCGAGCTCTGCAGCAGCTCGGGAGAATGTGTTCTTGCCGAATCTCCGAACAATTCTGCCTGCTTAGGAGCAGGTTCATACTTTTAAGGGTTTCTCTAACATCCTTATCTTAAAGCCCACATTTGGGGTTCGGTTCCCCCTTTTCCTGGGAAACAAGTTGTGTCAGCTCATTCTATACATTCTCACGATCGTACATCTTAGAGTGCTCAGGTTTGGACATCGGTGCCATTGGGTCAACACAGGAAGCATCTGCGCTTCTTTTACAATATTGTTTTCAGGTCTGGCATACAGACTTCTGTTGTACCCAGATTGTAGGTGATGCAAAGTCAACTCTCTCATGAGGAAGGTCCTGTTTACCTCTCAGTGCACATCTCTAACACAGTCCAGACAATTGAGCTGAATCAGATACTACAAAAACAGCCACTGGAAATGACAAATTAAAATCTTAATAAAAATAAATATATATATAGCCTACGTATAAAAATAAACAATAAATAAATAATAAAATAAAATAAAATAAAATGATGCTTGCATTTGTGTAGGTATTAGTTGCAATAAAAAGAATAAAAGAACATATTAACCACATAGGCTATAACAGAGCGCCCATCTTCAGGCTACACCTTTTTTCTAAAGGTTTCTTATAGCACATATAATATTATGAACTGTACCACATGTGGCTATTTTCTTGAAGGCATTTAACATGTGGCACTGTGCAAAAAAAGAATGGCATCAACTGTGCCGGGGTTTAGTCTGTTTCGCCTGGACTCGAGCACCCGGCCGGCTGAGCTGAACATCCGCTCGCTCGATGCACTTGTTGCTGGGATGCAGAGAATCATCCTTGTCACCTTGGCAAGCAGAGGGAGGGCCTTTGACTGCGACTCCCACAAACTTAGAAGATCGTCCCCATCCCACAAGAACTGGCTGTCAATGTAGCACTGAACCTTGTCTTTCTCGCCATCTTCTTCACCGTAATCCTCCCACTCGCTGAACTCATCTCTTTTTCTTCTCAACTAAAAAATAAAATTGAATAACATAGTTTTACCCTCTCCGGGAACCATCACCTTACCGTGGTGGAGAGGTTTGAGTGCCCCTGTGATTCTGAGAGCTGTGTTGTCTGGAGCCTAGTGCTCCTGGTAGGGTCTCCCAAGGCAAATTGGTCTCAGGGGAGGGGCCTGACGAAGAATGGTTCAAAGACCTCATGAAAAAACAACAGAGGAAGAGAGTAACCCTGCCCGGAGGAAGCCTGGGGCCCTCCGTCTGGGCCTGGCTCCAGGCGGGAGCCCCAGGCTTCCTCCGTGAGCGAACGCCAGGTGGCCGGGTCTACCACAGGGCCCGGCCGGGCACAGCCCGAACAAGTCCCGTGGCCTCTTCATCGTCCTCCTGTGGACCCACCACCTGCAGGGAGATCGACTGGGGTCGGGTGCGCTGCCACATGGGTGGCAGTGAAGGTCGGGGATCTCGACGTACTGGACCTGGGCGGCAGAAGCTGGTTCTGGGGACATGGAACGTCACCTCACTGTGGGGGAAAGAGCCGGAGCTTGTGCGGGAGATGGAGCGCTACCAATTAGATCTGGTGGGGCTTACCTCCACGCACAGCCTTGGCTCTGGAACCACACTCCTGGATAGGGGTTGGAAGTTGTTCTTCTCTGGAGTTGCCCAGGGTGTAAGGCGCCGGGCGGGTGTGGGGATACTCACAAGCCCCCGGCTGAGCGCCGCTGTATTGGAGTTTACCCCGGTGGACGAGAGGGTCGCCTCCCTGCGCCTTAGGGTTGCGGGGGGGAAAGCCCTGACCAGCTCGGAGTACCCGGCCTTCTTGGAGGCCCTAGATGGAGTCCTGCATGGGGCTCTGTCGGGGGACTCCATAGTTCTGCTGGGAGATTTCAATGCGCACGTGGGCGACGATGGGGAAACCTGGAGAGGCGTGATTGGGAAGAACGGCCTACCTGATCTAAATCAGAGTGGTCGTTTGTTATTGGATTTCTGTGCAAGTCATGGACTATCCATAACAAACACCATGTTCGAGCATAAGGACGCTTATAAGTGTACTTGGTACCAGAGTGTCCTTGGCCGAAGGTCGATGATCGATTTTGTGATCGTGTCATCTGATCTAAGGCCGCATGTTCTGGACACTCGGGTGAAGAGAGGGGCAGAGCTGTCAACTGATCACCATCTGGTGGTGAGTTGGGTCAGAGGATGGGGGAGGACTCGGGATAGACCTGGTAAAGCCAAATGTGTAGTGCGGATGAACTGGGAACGTCTGGAGGATGCCCCTGTCCGAGAGGCCTTCAACTCTCACCTCCGGCGGAGCTTTTCCTGTATCCCTGTGGAGGCTGGGGACATTGAACCTGAGTAGGCAGTGTTCAAAGACTCTATTGTGAAAGCTGTAGTGGAGAGCTGTGGCTCCAGGGCTTTGGGTGCCTCAAGGGGCGGTAACCCTCGAACATCGTGGTGGACACCGGTGGTCAGGGAAGCTGTCCGACTGAAGAAGGAGTGTTTCCGGGATATGTTATCCCGGAGGACTCCTGAGACAGTTGCAAGGTACCGACAGGCCCGAAGAGCGGCAGCCTCTGCTGTGGCAGACGCAAAGCAGCGGGTATGGGAGAAGTTCGGAGAGGACATGGAGAGGGACTATTGGTCGGCACCAAGGCATTTCTGGAAAACCATTCGGGGCCTCAGGAGGGGAAAGCGGGGGACCATCCAAGCTGTGTACAGTAAGGATGGGACAGTGTTGACCTCGACTGAGGAGGTAACCGGACGGTGGAAGGAACACTTTGAGGAACTCCTGAATCCGACATCTGCACCCTCTGTGATGGAGGCAGAGAGGGAGGCTGATGGGGGATCATCGTCAATCTCCCTGAGGGAGGTCACTGAGGTGGTTAAACAACTCCGCAGTGGCAAGGCCCCAGGGGTTGATGAGATCCGCCCAGAAATGCTGAAGGCTCTGGGTGTGGAGGGGCTGTCTTGGATGACACGTCTCTTCAACATTGCGTGGAGGTCGGGGTCAGTGCCGAAGGAGTGGCAAACTGGGGTGGTGGCCCCCCTTTTCAAAAAGGGGGACCTGAGAGTGTGTGCCAATTACCGGGGCATCACACTTCTCAGCCTCCCTGGTAAGTTTTACTCCAAGGTTCTGGAAAGGAGGGTTAGACCGGTAGTCGAACCTCGGATTCAAGAGGAACAATGCGGATTCCGTCCTGGTCGTGGAACAACGGACCAGCTCTTTACTCTTGCAGGGATCCTGGAGGGGGCCTGGGAGTACGCCCAACCGGTCTACATGTGTTTTGTGGACCTGGAGAAGGCATATGATCGGGTTCCCAGGGAGATACTGTGGGAGGTGCTGCGGGAGTATGGGGTGAGGGGGGCACTACTTAGGGCCATACAATCCCTATACGCCCAAAGTATGAGCTGTGTCAGGGTTCTCGGCACTAAATCAGGCCTGTTTCCTGTGGGTGTTGGCCTTCGCCAGGGCTGCGCTTTATCATCAATCCTGTTTGTGATTTTCATGGACAGGATATCGAGGCGTAGTCGTGGTGGAGAGGGGTTGTGGTTTGGCGGGCTTCAGATCACGTCGCTGCTTTTTGCAGATGATGTGGTCCTCATGGCTTCGTCGGCCTGCGACCTTCAGCGCTCACTGGATCGGTTCGTGGCCGCGTGTGAAGCGGTCGGGATGAGGATCAGCACCTCTAAGTCCCAGGCCATGGCTCTAAGCAGGAAACTGGTGGATTGCCTTCTCCGGGTAGGGAATGACTCCTTGCCCCAGGTGAAGGAGTTCAAGTATCTCGGGGTCTTGTTCACGAGTGAGGGGACGAGGGAGCCGGAGATGGGCCGGAGAATCGGAGCGGCTGGTGCGGTACTGCATTCGCTTTACCGCACGGTTGTGACGAAAAGGGAGCTGAGCCGGAAGGCAAAGCTCTCGATCTACCGGTCAGTCTTCGTTCCTATCCTCACCTATGGTCATGAAGGTTGGGTCATGACCGAAAGAACAAGATCGCGGGTACAAGCGGCCGAAATGGGATTCCTCAGGAGGGTGGCTGGCTTTTCCCTTAGAGATAGGGTGAGAAGCTCGGTCATCCGGGGGGAGCTCGGAGTAGAACCGCTGCTCCTTCACGTTGAAAGGAGCCAGTTGAGGTGGTTCGGGCATCTGGTGAGGATGCCTCCTGGGCGCCTCCCGAGGGAGGTATATCAGGCACGTCCAGCTGGGAAGAGACCTCGGGGTAGACCTAGGACAAGGTGGAGAGATTACATCTCCACTCTGGCCTGGGAATGCCTCGGGATCCCTCAGTCGGAGCTGGTCAATGCGGCTCAGTAAAAGGAAGTTTGGGGTCCCTTGCTGAAACTGCTGCCCCCGCGACCCGGCCCCGGATAAGCGGAGGATGATGATGATGATGATGAACATAGTTTTACTATTTTGATTTGCATTATTCCGCCATAGGAAATTGTTGATAAATAAACCATCAATACACTGTTATGGAGTATTTCTTATTATGCCTATTAGTCACTGGCGTCTGGCGCAACCTACCTCGGACAGTGGCATCTGGCTCCCCCGCTGGGGGTGGTGTTAGCGCTCTGTCAAATTCCCTGAGAAGTCGTCTGGCCTGGTCGTGGACAGCGTTTCTCTCCTCAGCTGGAAACATCTTGAGGGACTTGAAACGTGGACAAAGAAATGTCCCAAGCTTGTGTGTGACGCTGATGGACAATTTCTCGTTTAAGAGCTGCATTGCCCGTGCTCGGATATAAACCATGTACTCCGCATCACCATATTGTGGCTCGCAGTGTTTCTTCAGTTTATGAAACCAAAGCACCACAAGTTGAATAGTTGGATATTTGTCACCTTCCAGTTCTTCACTCGCAGTTTGAAAAAGCATCAAGAACTCAGTGATCGTGTTCAACACGTCCAGCTGTCAAGCTGATCTTTGTCTTCCATGGCTTGTTGGATTTCACGGTACTGTTTGCTGACTGACTGCATCATTGCAACTTCACTGTTCCACCGTGTTTCACGTTCCTGTATCACAGCGTGCGGGAGGTGTACAACAGTAGGGGAGACCGGGGATGGTTGAAACAATGGGATAGTTGTAACAACATCACTTTCACCAATAAGGGATAACATAAGAGTCATGTGATCAATATCATGTATAACCACTCCCTCCCTGATCTTGCATGTGAATTTGCATGGCTGTGAGAAGAAGTGTGCAGATTTTACAGCCAAAACATACATTTTCAGGTCAAGAAAGTCATTTTTAGCACCAAGTCTATATTTTGATTAGTACTGATACTGTTGATGTTTGAATTAGGTAACTTGTATCAGGTAAGAGAGTAGGTTCTTACGTCAAATGTGAGTCATTTCATCTGTGCGACCATGCACATACAGCTAGCTGAACATTGGCTGATAGGGGTGGGGATGGTTGTAACACCATATAAGAAAATGTTACAACCATACCCGTAATCACAAACATATTTTCTCGACTCCTTTTTTTCAGTATGCCAAGACACTGGGTGAGGAAAACGGATCGGGGGGTGTCTGCACATGTACTTAAAGTTGCATCAGATGAAGTGAGGCAGGGAAAAACAGTGAGGTCAGTTGCCAAAGACTTCTCCATCTGCCATGTGACACTGAGCACATACTGCAATAAACTGCTATCACAGCAGTGAAAAATTCTTCGATGCACAGCAAGAGGAAGTGTGGTTACTTGATGGAGGCAGCAGACTTGTGTCCACCAGTACTATGGACTCAATCCACATGAGGTAGGCCTACTGAGCATTTGCAGATTAGTGTGGCCTAAATAGGAATTAGTTACTACTGTATGCATCAGTTCTTTATGTATGTATTTAAGTACCATGGGGTACAATTAACTGACTAACTAGTTTTACTACTTCTTTTAGGTCAGGAAGTTTGCATATCAACTTGCGGTGGAGTACAACATCAAACATCCCCAGTCATGGGATGAGAACAGCATGGCAGGTCCTGATTGGTTCTCAGGCTTTATGAAAAGGCATCATAACTTGTCCATGAGAAGTGCGCAGGCAACTAGCTTGGCCCGAGCTACAGGCTTTAACCGTACAAATGTGGAGGCATTTTTCATGAAGCTTGGGGATGTTATTGAGAGGTATAGCTTTGATGGATGCGACATATGGAATATGGAGGAGACTGGTGTTAATAAAGGCTAAATGGTAATAGCCATCAGTGATGAGTTGTTTTTGTTCTTAGTGAAGCACAGGAAGATGCTTTAGTGTTGGCACATGCACAATAAAGTTATATAAATCTGTATTTTGTGGTGTAGTCTCAGTTTTTAGTCCTTCAATCTTACTGTTACAATTTACCCCAGGTTGTGTTACAACATACCCTGGTAGTGGGGTAGGTTGTAACAAAGGCACTCCTTGCATTTGACATCAAATAATGAATTCTGTGATATAGTTGGAGAAGTTAAACAAATGACAAATGAGGGTACTTTGTGCCACAAACATTCTGCAAGTTATAGGAGCTGAGACAAAAAGTGTTACAACCATCCCCGGTCTCCCCTACTGGACTTCTTTAGGTAAGTCACAAGGCTTTTGCATTTGTCAATTACATGACTCACATCATGCATGTATGCTGGTGTGACATCAAATGTGTGTTTGAGGACGATGTTGATGACATGGGCTGCACATGGCATCCACTTGTGGCTGCGGAGGGCAGCGTTGATGTTGGCTGCCTGGTCACTCACGAACATGACTTTTGGTAAACGTTCAGGTTCAATACCGAAGTCATGCAGCTCCTCGATCAC
Source organism: Solea senegalensis (assembly GCF_019176455.1). Lineage (NCBI taxonomy): Eukaryota > Metazoa > Chordata > Actinopteri > Pleuronectiformes > Soleidae > Solea > Solea senegalensis. The sequence goes on along the minus strand of NW_025320850.1, from coordinate 3,252 downwards.
CTGCTCGTGAAGGTTGTAAGCTGTCTTTTTAAGAGTAGAGTCAAATTCGGCCGTCGTTATGACGCGACTCTTCAATTTGCAGTCTTCACTGACGAAGTGACCGGTAAATGCGGTGTACGCACGTGTGTTGTAATCGTCAGTCCACATGTCAGTGGTAATTGCAATGCCACAATCCAGAGCTTTATTAATCTCTTTGGCGAGGATTTCTTTTTTGTCTGTGGCCGTCGCTTTGGCTCTGTCGCAGACGGTTTGTCTGTGAGGAAGTGCACTGCTGGCATCCACACGTCCATAACGTGCACCTACGTTAATAAGTGACTGGGCTACAGCACGGAATCCATCGCCAGAAACTATGTCAAAGGGACGCAGATCTTGACAGCACAATTCAACACAGATTTGACCTCAGATTTGACTTGCGTTGGAATTTTGTTACTTTTTAGGAAGGCGGTGATACCACTCTGAGACGCGTCCTTCTTCTTAGACCCTCCACAAACATGTCTTGTCATGCTGGACGTACCCGTCTTGTGGCTCTCATGCTTGTACAGCTTATCACAGGAATTGCATTTCACGTAGCCAATGCTGCTGTCGTCTACTGCACTAACTACCTCACAGAAATTGTCCCAAACATGAGATTTAGCAGCTTGGCCTTCTTTTCTTTTAACTCTGTATTCTCCCGACCGTAATCTTTCCCTCACTTCTTCTTCCATCTTCCCGCTTCTTTTGATTCTGGTTTGTTTTGGCCGCTGCTTGGCGCTTTTGTGATGTCAGGTCGCAGGTGGATTTACCAGACATATTTAATCTCATATAAAACCTCACATTACTGCCCACTTGACCAAACTGGCTTAAAACCTCCCCTAACTGTCATAAAGCTCAAATGTAACATGCTTTTATCCAACACAAATCAGTTTCACACTCACCATAAACTTGAATATATAAACAATGTATTACACATACTACACTACATATACTAAACTTAACGCTACAAAATTACTTTGAGTGGCTCGCACAATAGATATATATATATATATATATACAGATATACACACTACAAAACACAAAAAAAACCAACCACCTATTTCCATATAAATACACCTATTCATTCACACACTCACACATCCTATATCCTCCCAATCAACCTTGTAGTCTTAAGAAACTGCAGTAATATTTTGTAGCTCTCACTCTGGTTCTTGCTCAATTCCCTTTGTGGCAAAATGGTGGGAGGTGAGGACAAACCGACAACGCCACCTCAGGGAATTTCACCCCGAGGAAATAACTAAATAAAATTACTGCTATAGCCCACGTTAAGTCGTCACCTAGACTAAGGGCACAGGTTTAAAAAGCACTTGAGATGAGACGTGAGTCCAACAATAAGTCAATATTTTATTAACAATCTTTAAATATACCATTAGTAAAAGGAGTCGAACACTGTTTTAGTATTAGTTGGGGACAATGTAGACTACTTGCCCGCAAAGCTCAGCCACAAGGCCGGGCCAGGGCTGGGGGCCTAGTGCGGATGGAGGAAATCTGAGAAGGAAAAGGGGCCTTAGTATACACCACAGTGAGTACCGTACACCATCCAGATGACACCCAAGTGCTGTACAGTCGAGGGACCAATGACGGACACCACCACCAGGGGACCAGCCGCTATCTGCCCCACAGCTCCTGCCCTGCAACAAGACACAAAAATGATCAGCAGAGTGAATGCCAGCAGCCCCACACACACCCAACTAATACAAAATGGAATAGAATAAATCAGAATGAACATACAAATAAACAGGATACAAAGAAATAAAACAATAACATGCACAAACACAATCGAAATAATTCACAAGGCACTTTAAAGAACAAACCAAAATAATCAAATCAAATGAATCGTAAAGAGAAAACATGCAGTAATTCAAATCAAAACAACTTAGTCAAAAATAAACACAAACAACCAAACAAAAATTAAGCAACTAACAAACTGAAACAATATTCATAACTATAATTTAAACCATCACAAAATTGTACTCGTCACGAAAGTAGTGGTAGTAGTAGTAGTAGTAGTGGTAGTAGTAGTAGCAGTAGTAGTAGTGGTAGGTAGCAGTAGTAGTAGTAGCAGGCAGCAGCAGGCAGCAGCAGCAGCAGTGCAGCAGCAGTGCAGCAGCAGCAGGCAGCAGCAGCAGCAGCAGCAGCAGTGCAGCAGCAGCAGTGGCAGCAGTAGCAGCAGCAGCAGCAGTAGCAGTAGCAGGCAGTAGCAGCAGCAGCAGCAGCAGTGCAGCAGCAGCAGTGGCAGCAGCAGTGCAGCAGCAGCAGCAGTAGCGCAGCAGCAGCAGTGGCAGCAGCAGCAGTAGCAGCGTAGTAGTAGTAGTAGTAGTAGTAGTGGTAGTAGTAGTAGCGGCAACATGAACTAAAACAATAAAAGAAGAGCGGGAGACAGAACAGCAGTCGGCCACGGCATGGAGGCTGAGGTTTCTACAGGGCCGCGGCACCGCGATTCACAAGCTGGCCCAATTACCTGCCAAGCGAGCAAAGAGCAAAAATACTCAATCTTAACGTGGTGTAACAATTTAAAAACACACCAAGATCAGGATGCATATACAGTACCTACCAGAGGATAGCAGCGCAGCGCTTCCAACTCGTGAGGAGAGGGAGAGCGAGAGAGAGAGAGAGAGCGCACGGCTCACTTGCCGTCCACAGCAACTAAAGACCAAAAAGCCATTCAGTCAGCGGCCCAACAAGAGCTACCAGCGGCCAGAGCATAATGTAGCCAGCTTACCTTCCGACACTGATGTGTCTAACTTGATAACGTCTTCTTTTATTGAAACTTTATTTACACACGCGTATTCCACAGACCCTTGTTGACAAGAGACTTTTATCCCGGTGTGCGACAGGAATAGAGAAGAATAAATACTCGTGTTGACTTTTATGAACACAGAAATGTACTTTCTGTGAAATTTGTGAATTTCATACTTTGTAAAGTATGAAATGTTATAGCCAAACTGCTAAAATATATAAATGCCGATTGGAAAAGTTCTTTGAACATCACGTTTACACAGTATAGTATCACGTTTATGTGATATAATTATCACGTTTACAATATAATATCATGTTTATGTGATATAATTATCACGTTTATACAATATAGTATCACGTTTATGTGATATAATTATCACGTTTATACAATATAGTATCACGTTTATGCTATATAATTATCACGTTTATAGAATATAGTATCACGTTTATGTGATATAATTATCACGTTTATACAATATA
>NW_025320849.1:0-45587 GCF_019176455.1 Solea senegalensis | reverse complement strand
TCATAGTATAGTATGTCGTCCAAAATGAGTCGAAAAAGTCATAATATAGTATGTCGTCCAAAATGAGTTGAAAAAGTCATAATATAGTATAGAGTCCGCAAACTTAAATTTTCCCATCTCTGGCGATTTTGGAGTTTATTTTCTGCGATTTTGCATATTATTTCGCACCGGGAGGAGGAGCGCATTCGCTTGTCGCAGGATGCGTAGCGCCATGTGTACGCGCGCTGCCCTGAGCCGATCTTGCAGGGCGAGCATGTCTGCGCATCGCAGTTTTAAACAAACGCGGGAGGAAAATAAATACATTTATGCATACTTTTTGCAGTCAAACTCTATGGACAAAATTTAATACCTCATGAAATCACCATTAAGACCTTTTTAATACTTTTAAGACCCCGCAGACACCCTGTACCACAACAAAGACCAAACCAGGGTGTTTTATTTTTATTAATGTATCTTTAACTTTAAGTTGTTCTAATTTAATTTCCTAAAAATGTACTTAGCTTAACGTCTTTACTATCACTCATCCAGCACGTGTCACCAGACCAAAACACCAGTGTGTTCATTTAGACAAGTGCTTTTTTATTTATTTATTATAAATTCAACATTTCATCTTTAAGAGAAACATAGTTTCAAGAAACAAAATACAATTTACATCGCCTGGCTTTATATTACAGCACATTATAAAGAGACGACTTTACTTTAAGTCCCTTTTTAAGCATATTATTAAAGACTAAGTGGTTATCAGCAGAGTTTTTTTCTACGTCTTAGCAACGATGCTAATTAAAAGGGACTTAAAGTAAATGTTACCCGATCACATTCTTTTATTTATGTGCATTTACTGTAAATTACTGTAAATTTCTATGATGTTATTGTATTGATATGAGACCGAATCTGCAAACTATTGCAAATGATGTATCAAGTAACCGAAATAAAAGTGAAGAGACTAAACATTTGAAGGTCCAGAGAGTCTGAACTACACGATACAAATACCACATGGTCTTCTACCAAATACAGAAGAGAACGAAATAAGAGTCACACTTTCTGTTCACCTCTGTGTGTGGTTTACAACAACAAGCCCAGTGCTATTTTAAAAGTAAGACAATTCTCCATTTTGTTTCGACAGAAGTACACATTATTTAACAATAACAGCAGCTTTTACGACAGTGACGGTGCTCGGGGAGTGAGTTCATGTCCTTTTTTTTGCTTGAGGAGTTTTTTCCTTCCATCGCAGTTCACCGAAACACATGCTCAACAGTGGAGTGCAGTCAATACAGAGTCAGAGTTTGTGAGTTGAGAGTTTTTTGAGTCGATCAGACTCATTTGACCAAGACTCCAGTCGGTCCCGACTCTGTCTTCTGGGAACAGCCGTCCGTTTTCTTGGCGGTGTCGGGTCGAGGTCGCCGCAGGTTCAGGAAGCTGAAGCGAGCCTCCAGACTGAAGGTCCTCTTCATCGATGCAGTGGAGCTGCTGCTGCTGCTGCTCTTTGTGATGGTGGTGGCGTTTGTGGTGATGGAGGGAGCATTGTCCAGCTCCACCTCTGCACCTTCTGCACGGTCACCTACAGCAGACAAGAAGGTCAGTGAGACTTTCATGTTGTTATGTTTGTGTGTGTGTGACCCAGATACTATTTTTTTGTCCTTGTACATCTGACTCCCATTTCCTCCAGAGAAAAAAACAAAATATCTGTATATAATATATATATAATAAACTCCTCGAAAAAAAAGTTGAAAATTATAAGTTTGACTTTTTATCTCATAATTATGACTTTATCTCATAATTTCGACTTTATATCATAATTTTGACTTTTTATCTCATTATTTTGCCTTTTTATATCATAATTCCGCCTTTGTATATCATAACTATGTCTTTTTATCCCATAATTATGACTGTTATCTCATAATTATGACTTTTTATCCCATAATTATCCCATAATTATGACTGTTATCTGATAATTATGTCTTTTTATCCCATGATTATGACAGGTTATCTCATAATTTTGGGCTTCCATAGACTCCGCCTCTGTAGGTGGCGCTCTCTCTATAAGTTAGTGCATGCTGAATCAGTTGACACTGTTGACCTTCACGCCAAGTCCGACTCCGGTCTGACGAAGCGTATACATTATCCAGGTAGTCCTAGACTAGGATATCAATGTCTTAGTCCGACTAAAATCAAAATTTTAACATGTATGTAAACGCACTGAATGACAAGTGTAATTTTTTTGGGGGGTTTAAGGGTTCTTGTCTTGAAAACTTGTCTGAACTTTATGATCAACATCATATCTGTCTAAGTATTTTTTCATCTGCTCACCTCTTTCTAGGTCACATTCAGGCGACGACGCTCCGCTGCACTCGCTGCGCGGGCCGAGCACCGGTGAGATGAGGCTGAAGTCTGACAACGACGCGGTGGAGGGAAGATCCAGACTGTGGGGCCTGGACGGTGGATCGGGGGAAGATGAGGATGAAGAAGAGGAGGGAGTCGGCGATGGAGAGGACGAGGAGGAAATGTATGATGAAGAGGAGGAGCTGCCGAAGGGGCAGGGCGACATGAGGTCCTGTGGGCTGCAGGGAGGTGAACTCAGGCTGCAGGTGGAGCGAGTTTCCGAGTCTTCCTCGGACATGATGCTGCCGCTGCCGCCGCATGTGTCGTCGTCGAAACTCACCGAGGCCACTGCAAGGGAGGTAAAGGGAGGGAGAGGAAGAGCAAGAAAGGGAGGACGGACGAGGGAAAGTGGTGGACAGAGGATACAAGGAGGGACGGGGAAAAAAGGGATGATGAGATAAAAGGCAGAGAAGAAAAGAAGTGTGAGTGCTGATAAAAATAGAACAGACTGACTTTAAACTGTCACCCCAACACATCACAGACATCTGTATGAGACCAAACGTGTTATTTATAACGCAGTCATACCTCCACTCTTACTGTGGTTACCACGGTAACGCCATCAATCCACTACACAGTCAAGGCCAGTAAAGATGAGGCGTAATAAGGTCGAGTAGACGAGGCACGAGCGACTTTTGATCATTTTACATAATGTTTATGAATATTTGAATATTTGCTAAGTCTTTATGGTGTCAATGTTACAACAAAATAATGGTGAAATTTAAAAACATTAAGTTGTTTTTATTAAATTATAAACTCATCATTACAAGTACACACTGGTTGTAAAGGTTCTGCCGTCAATGAAATCCTTCATTTATACTTAGAATAGCTCCACGTTCCATCACATTGGTCTCTTAGACTCTTTTTATCCAATCAGGAGCCACGATTCTTCCTCCCTGTGACGGTGAACTATAAATCTTTCATAAATCATAATGGGGTTTAAATGGACACTTTATTAACGATATCTTACACCGATTTATAGACCAATCTATTTCTTTCAGATCAAGTCAGAATTTGTTCTCAAGTAAAGTTGAAGCCGTTAAACAGGAAAATGCCTTCTTTCACTATGGAGGATGTGATCTGCTCTTAACCTAATTTTCCCTGAAACCTTGATTCCATGATGAGACTTTCCAGGGATTCAGAGGAACAGACAGTTTGTTTGTGTGCTTTTTCCCTCAATGAACTTAAGAAAGTGCCTCATGAAGCTCATCTCATTCAATTACCTCTGAATAGAAACCTTTTCAGTCTCTCTGTTAATATAACGTTTTCAGTCTCCAACGGCAACAGAGCAGTGGCGACAGTTTGAGACGATGGTGATGCAAGTGTGTCGTGCTGTGACTCACTGGATATGCCGTCAGACTCCATTTTGAAGTTGGAGATGTCGTCCCCAGAAACGCCGTCGCCCTCCGCGCCGACGCCCCTCCCCCGCGGGCCCATGGCGGAGTTCCGCCGCCGCTCGTGGATCTCGTCGGAGATCATCTCCAGGTTCTGCAGGGCCGTCCTATAGTCGCCTTTGGCCCGAGACAGTTTGGCCTGACGCTCGTCAACATTCTTCTTCAGGTTCTGGACGGGGACACAAGGACGGTGGCCGTGTGAGCGACAGCCTCAAAGACACTTTTTGAAAATGACACAAAAGGGATGAAGGTTTGAGGCGACTACGTACCTCCAGCTGCAGATAGAACTTTGCCTTCATCTCAAAGTAGGGCCTGAGGAGGAGGAGGAGGAGGTCAGGAAAGAGACGAGAGGAAGATATTAGATCAGAGGGGGGAAAAATACAGGCTAACCCAGAAAAGAGCAGTTTCCACACCATCACCATAGCAACCTGGTGGCAGAGAGGGAGATGCTAGAGCACACACCCTTCTGAGTCAACACAGAACCAGGTATCACACATTTATATAAACATCAAAGCTAAATTTGCTGCATTCTCCCAACCTTCTCTTAGTCAAGATTTATGTTGACATGTTTAAAATCACAGGCAAAACATTAAGTTTTAATGAATTCACCAAACATCTATGGAAATTATTTGTTTACAGTTATGGCTGGAAAATTATGCACAAAATTGCTCTCGTCTATCTTTATATTGAGACTCTTACTTTGACTTGCTGATGGTGCGTTTGAGTTTCTTCTCCAGCTGCTTCATGCGACTGTTGGCCGCCGCGTATTTCGCCGCCGTCTCCTTGTGCGCCAGCTCGCTCATCGTCTTGCCGTGCTCAGCCTCCATCACCTGGTGACGGGGAGGGGGGGGTCAAACATCAGCGTTAAAAGACTCTCGTCAACTTTCTGTCGAGATTGTATGAGGTGGAAACTCTTAATAGGCACCTTCTGCGTGGCGTGGTTGAGCATCTCCTGCCACGCGGAGTCAAACTGCCGGTTGTCCTCCTCCAGGAGCCTGTGCTCTGCCAGTGAGATGGTCTCCTTCGCTGCCCGCAGGACCTCTGTTGCCCTCTGGAAGTCCTGTGTGGCCTTCTGAGCCTCGAGCTGCGCCTGCAGCACAGACACAGACATTTACGATGTTAATGCAGTCATTTTGGTATAACGCTGTAAACACCAGCTGTGTCGGTTTAAAGGTCCAGTGTGTAAGGTGAGGATGGAACACACTACACTCCACTACCCATTTGTGCGTTTGTGTAGACTTCTCTGCCCTTTCCAATCATTTTTAAATATTTAAAGTCAATTAACGTACAATTAGAGCAGCGACAGATGAGAAGATGAGATTTTGAAATGGATTTAAAAACAGCAGATATTTATATTCTTTTTTTCCACTGCCCAATCTCACCTAGAAGAAGGAGAAGAAGGGGTCAAACCATATGTAAGCTCCTGTCTGTGAGAAACTCCCTGAATCAATCACGTTGAGTTTGACTTTGACACATTTATGACTCTGAGGGTTTAGAAACGTTAACAAGCAGTAACAGAAAAGCCCTTTGTTGCCATGATGTAGCACCGTCTCACACGAGATGTCCCTGACATCATCATCATCATCATCTGGAGGACACAGCTGAGGCTCGACACGCCGCACAATAACACAATACCGTGGTTGTGTTCGCCGCATGAATAATCGGTCTGATCCGTGTGTGGATAAAGGGGCACCAGGGGAAAAGGTGAGGACGCAGACATCTGCTGAGTAAACATGTTTCTCAAACTTAGTTTTTCCATATAGTTAATCCTTATGAGTGCTATTACAAGTGCTAACAATTAGTGCTGTCAGTTAAACGCGTTATTAACGGCGTTAACGCAATCCCATTTTAACGGCATCGACGTTTTTTAATCGCGAGATTAACGTTCTTTTTGGCCGAGCAAACTTTTTTTTCATATGCTGTTGCAACAACTAGTAACGTTAGAAAAACTACAACACCACACCGCATCTAGCTAGACCGGAAACAAAACAACAGGCACGATGCACATTACCGTTGGGAAGTGCGACTCTTTTTACTGACTCAGATCTTTTACTCTCGGACAGTAAATTGAACAAATCTTTTTTTTTGTCATTTCGTTAATTTTTACAGTGGGTGGCGCTGTAGCCCTCTTGTGGGCGTTGCAAAAAAGACCGCGGCTCTCGAACACTTAACATGGTTTGCTTCAGCTGACAAAGTATAATAAACAAAATGCCGCAAGCAATTCAAACCATAAGAAAACCTAGGAAAGCAAATACACACCACAATAAAGTGACTTGTGTCCTGTATCCTCCCTGCCATTGTTGTTTAACAGCACGACGGTGACGAGGTAACTGTCACGTGACGAATGAACGAGGACCTGAGGACGGACGCACAGTTGAGTGAGTCGTGAACTAATCATTTCTGTTTCCTGTCCTGCTGACTGAGCTTATGCAGCTGCCTGCCATGTGGCGAAGGAAGGTAATGCATCACAATGAACGAATCACTGACTGAGACGACTCATTACTGCCGAGTCATATAAAAGATTAGTTCATTTTGAATGAATCGTTCACGAACGACACATCACTACTTCACACTCCTTTGGGCTTGCGAGTCCTCGCCGTCTCCAAGCGGGCTCTCCGTATGCAACACAGCCTGGATCATTTCTCGACGCATTCCCCCACATCCAAGTGATGATGTATGCAGTGTTACCAACCGCGCTGGCAGACCTCCGAACTGTAGTAAGGAGACCGCTAGCTGCTTTAGCTCTGATTAGCTAATTACGGCAACAACACATTAAACCACGGGACTCTTGTCTGCCTTTAATCACAGCACTGCAGGGTGATACACAGCGTCTCTTATTATTGTGTGGCTCTCACAATAAGAGGAATAACTCAAAATATGCAGGGTGATAATGTCTCAATAAAAAAAACATTTGCACAAAACAAGCCGATCCACTTTTCTATGTTGATAAGAGCATTAAAATGAGAAAAAATAATAAAAGAAATCAAGGGACATTTAAAATAGATAAAAATATGCGATTAATCGCAAGTTAAATATGACATTAATTTGATTAATCACGATTGACAGTACTACTAACAATAACAGGACTGGAATTCATATTTTAAACCACAGATTTGTCAGACGTTGCCTTATTTACATTATAAAAATGCAACAAACTATTAAAATACACTGAATATGTTTGTAAAAACATGCAACTTCTCAGCCACAGAGACAGTATTTGTCTTCCCCTCAGCTTGTCCACTGGTCTGCAGATGCTGTGACATCACCACATGCTCGGTGTAATTTCATTATCGACGGGACATCCACATGCTGCTGCAGCACGATTCATACAACCTCGGCTTTGTCGCCGTCATGTGATCTGCTTTGTGTCGTGCACTGCGATAAAATAAGACACATGTTACCTCCAGTAACGTCTTTTACAGTGTACTGTATGTGTGTGTTTCTGTGCTGGGGCCCGGTCACATCAACACAACATTAATAACAAGAGGAAAAGTATTTATTCACGAGTCACAAGGTCATAACATGACTTGATTATCATCGAAACCTGACCCGCCTCCTGTTTCTGAGTCAAACAGAGATTCGGTGATTCTGCGTGTGAATCTGCAGATTTTGGGTGTGAAGCCTTCTGGTTTCTCTACTTCTACAAGTCGCATGTAAGCAGGCCACAGGTAAATGGTCCACGACGAGAGCAAAAGAGGTGGAACATGTAAACAGATGTGCATCAGCTTTTGGCTTTTTAACCGATCTGTGTTCGTATGCAGCCAGCTGTTACACGAGATAAGCCAAAACCCAAATACAGCTGTAGATGTTGCAAAATCCATTGTCATGTTGCTCGTCAGACTGTAAACATGATAGAGTGAAAGGAGTCTTGTTTACACTACAAGCCTAAAAATATTGACCCTCACCCCCACAGGCTCATTCTTCCAGACAATATAACCGATTGGTTCCAACACTGAGGTCAAAATGTCATAGTTTTACACGGGAATTAGTATTGTTTTAATTTTCTGAATTTAAAATGTATATCCCTTATGTTGCTCATATAAGCATTTAACCAAAAATACACTCACCAACATTTTGACTTGGAACTTTAATTTAATTACAAACGGCATGTATTCAGTATCTTTCAGTAAGTTTATGTAGAAATAGAGATAGTTTTTTTCTCTATAATTGGTTGTAAAACATCAGTGAACAGATAAGTGGTTTTAATGTTTTGTCAGGTCTCTACATTTCCTTTAAATCCTATGATCTGGTGTTAAATTTGAGTCGAGACCAGTTCCCCAGACACCAAACTCTACTCTTATCAAGCCCACTGCCGATAAAGATGCGAGAAAAGCAAAAATTACTCAGGCCTACAAATTATTTACAGCCTCACAGAACCACCACGTGTGCTGCAGGGATTTAGTCTTAGTTTTCCATCTCTCTCTCCTCTTATTCCACCTCCTCCCCTTCTGTCACGTTGCCCGTGAGAATTATCTCCTACACATGCTCTCCAACTCTCCTTCTGCCTCCCACATTCTGTCACATGAGATCCTAACCTGCGGAGAGGGACTTGAAGGAAAATCCAGACTCATGGCTTCACACTTGACTTGAATGTCTTCCAGAACAGACGGCACATTCACTTCAAAAAAGTCTGGAACGCATGTGAGATGCTCCGCAGGATAAATGAAGCACAGCAGTTCCACAAATGACTAAATACAGCATGAAAATAAAGGATTAACCACATAATTATCTCATAATTTCTCTTCTCTTTGTCCTATTTATTATATTGTGGTGTAGATAAGTTAGCTTTGAGCAAGTTAAGTCCCTTGTCCACTAGTTAAAAACAAACAAACACAGACGGGTCACATAACTACACAATAGACTAGGGAGGAGCATTACAATCAACAAGAAAAACAGCTATTTCAAAGTCAATAAATGACAAATAAAAGTTTCTATTCTATACATATTATTTGCCAAAAGAAACAGCTATGAGATGCATTCAATGACTGTGGTAAATTCAGTCACTGCTGCAGAACAACAGCGTGTTGAGCTTAAAGGAGCAGCTACGAGATGCATTTAAGAAACCCTGTAAATACTACAGGTTGTTTGTTCAGTTTAATAGAAGGAGCGAAGGAAAAGATACAATTGTGTTTTCTTCTTGTTTGTGTTGCACGTTGCTCGGTTTTTTTACGGTTTATCTGTTATGTCGATCATTACTGAAAGGAGGGAGAAATTCTGATCATAAATATCAGATTTTTCACTGCTCCAGTTTTTCCTGTAGCCTCCCTCCATCTTTCACTGCAGACCACTTCTTATTTGTTTTTCTCTTTCCTCCTAGTCATCCTCATCTCTCCTCTCCCTCCCTCCCTCCCTCCCTCCCTCCCTTTACTTGCACACTTTAATCACCCTGCATGCAGCCCGTTAAACTTTCAGAGACGAGTCTCCAGAGGGACACGTGTGCGCTTCAAACACCGTGAGCTGGAATTCTCTCTCTCTCTCTCTCTCTCTCTCTCTCCATCTCTGGGAAGAAAAATAATTTAGTTCTACAGGCCCTTCAATTATTCAGGAGAGTGTGAAATAAAGAACGCACGCAGTGGTAACTTGTTAGAGAAGAAAGAAAACAGAAGGGAACAGCAACGTACATTCCCGCACATTGTTTGGATCAAACTGAGCCAGAGTTCAATCATCTTTTCATCAAAGACCACTTTGCTACGAAAAACATGTCAATACTTACAGTCAAATATTCATAAAGGACATTGAAAAACCTCAGTCACACCCTTCATCGGTCATGGCTGATGAGGAAAGACTCTCTGGTCAAATGAGCCTTTCGATCAACTTTTACATCATCACATTGACAATAAAAACAATACAAATCTGTAATGATTTCCCAACTGGAACATGAAATCCTCCACCAAACAACCAAAGCTTCAAATTTAACTCTGACCCAATTCTCCTTCATTCAGCCAAAGAGGAATGACAAAAAAAACAGTTTGTCTCCAGAGACAGCATCTGTTTTCCTATTAACCTAATTTGTCAATTTTTTTTACCCAGAAAAATCCTATCATTTTAATCTCTGCTCCTCGTTCGTTAACTTTGGCAAATTAAATTCCTGTGAAGAGGAAACATGTCCAGGAACAATAATGCCTCTTAAAACTGAGGCCTTTTCTATAAACAGCATCATGGACATGCTATTTTTCGTCTATTAGAGACTTGAAGGAACCGCACCTGGCCTAGATACGATGTGAGAGAGCTTCAGGGTTGAAAAAAAATAATACACAAATGAAACCACAGCAGGGGGAGGAAGTGAAGCATCAGCTGCTGACGCCACATCACAGTATCAAATTAACCCAGTTAAGTCCAGGCTCAGATGTAGAACTGCTATGGTTCTAGGTTCAAAGACAAAGTTAGAAAACACTTTCATTAGTCAACTTTGGTGTAAATTAAATTTGTAGCTCTAAGGCAGGGGCTGTTGATTGAATTTAACTCATCAAAACAGACATGCTCACTCCAAATGGCAAACATTCACAACAAACAACCCTCGAGCAGTTTGAGAAAAAGCTTTTCACTGCTGGTCCTGATGGTCTCTCAATTCAGACTCGACACGTCCTTGTTGCTGTCGCGATGACCCTGACTAAACAACGCAGGGAGCTACACTTCTGGTGAAAGACATTTGGGGAGAAAAGTGGTGTAAAATTAGCTAAATAAAGATAAACAAATGGATCGTTCCTCTTGTTGCTATGGTGCTACTTTAAAACCAACAAATGCTTGTTCTCACATTTAGAAATCTTAAGCCATGTTGTTTACAATGTGATGAAAAGTCAAACTTAATAGTATAAAAAGGAAGCATGCACCCACCCAACTGTGTCAAAATATTATGCAACAATGTAGAGACCCGGTGGCAACACAACACCAACCACATGGCTTTGACCATGCAACTGTGCTTTCCCTGGTCTCTGCCTCCTCCTCCTCTTCCTCTCCCTCCCCTAAATCCTCAAATCCCTCCGCCTTTCAATCCATCCTTCCTGCTCATATATCAGCAGCATTTCCTGTAGCTAAAATCTGACGTGATGAGCAGTAGCTGGCAAAAAAAAAAAAACACGCTTGCACAGAGAGAGGGAGGGGGGTGAGCAGAGCCTAAAAGAGGAGAGGAAATGCTCCAAGAGAAAGAAGAGCCCAAGATGAAGAAGCAAGAAGAAGTGACAAAATCCTATTTTTCCACATGAATGTCCTCCCGTGGTCCTACGCACTGTTCCTCCACAGAGGTTTAAATCACGCAACGTCTCCTGTGTCCTTGAGGAAAAGGATTGTGTCAAACAACAAAAAGATCTAATGTTCCAGTGACATTTTTGAAGATAAATAGACGTAAATAAAAGAAATAAAGATGTGGGTAACCCTCATTGTTCTCCCACACAATGCCTCTCCAATCATTCGCCGCCAGCTTGATGCCCGACATGCAAATGTAGATTATCCAACGCGCTCACATTTGTTGGGTCTGTATTTTATCTTTTGTTTGATGTTGAGGTCATTTCGTCTCCACCCGTCGCTGCCTGCTGCTTATCTGCTACAGCAAATAATGAGTTTTTCCCTATTCAAACTGAGCACGAGAGCAAGGGAAAGAGTTCCCAGGGAGTCAAGTTAAAGCTTGTACAGTCACAATAACAAAACTACATTGTTACTTGAGCAATAATGAAGTTTCAGAGACTTGCTGCTAAATGTTGAAGGTAAAAAAAAAAAAAAAAGACTCCTGAGACCAAAACGAGGGCATCGAGAAGGGAAAACCCTGGTTTTATGACAGTCCATTGAATCACTGATGGGATATTTTACTCTGAGTCAACAAACCAACCAAATATAAATGTGTTTATGCAATAGTACACAATGCTGTAAACAGTATTTTAAAACTTCGGGCCGCATCCCTGGGGGGAAAGCTGGTTCAGACAGGTGCACAGGAAGTGAGAGTAAATGTGTGGAGGGGACAGAAATACGTCAGGCCAGCAGGTGATTCAACAGGTAAGAGGAAGTCCACATCATCACATGCTGTACTTCCCCATTTCAGTTCTGCTAGGACCTTATCACAACATTTTTTTTTTTTTACACCAAAACCGCATGGTATGTCCTTCATGAAGATAATTATTACAGAAAATATCAATGCACTTATTTTACTTACATCTTCATTTGATTTATAAAGTTCTTGAGCAGCATTTGAGAAACACATTATGGACAAAAGTATTTGGACACACCTGTTCAGACCAAGACATTTTGGACAATGCTATACCTCAAACACTGTGAAGAAGGCCCTTTTCTATTTCAACATAATTGTGCCCTACTGCACAACGCAAGGACTATAGGTCTGACAAGTTTAGTGTGACCTCAACCTCATTGAGCACCTTTGGGATGAACTGGAACAGAGACTGTGAGCCAGGCCTTCTCATCAGTGTCAAACCTCATAAATTAACTCTACAGAAGAATGGTACACAAAGTCACATAAAATGTCTTCCAAGAAGTGTGGAAGCTATTCAGAGGGACACACTCAGTAAATTAAAGTACTGTATATGTATTTGAATATGTCATCACAGTCCCTCTCGGTGTAATAGTCACATGTCCCAATACTCTTGTCCATATAGTATATTTTCAATGGATAGTGCAGTGTGGTTAGATTTCAATTAAGTTCTGAAATACTGTGAACAAAACAAACAAAAAAACAGTTTAGAAATTGTGTTCATTTCACCTCGTATATTTCCCCGTGTTTCAAACAGGATGCACTACCACTGAGAAAAGGGAACTTTAACTGCAGCATTACTTCACAGAAATGCTTGCATCATTGCCCTTTATTTCAGCACAACGTAGCAAAATTACCACTCAAACATACGGCGAATGTTTATCCAACATATAACACATATATAAAGACATTTGTGTCTTATATACACAAGAGAAAAGCAACACAATAAAAGTGTTGTTTGCTCACTGACTGAGCTCCTACAGCTTATCAAGATGTGCAGGTGGCTGCTTCGCCCTATGTGTACGTACACACACACACGCACACGCACAAGCACAATTGCCGAGGAAAGGCAAAAAGAGGAACTGAGGCTGAGGTCTGACATTACCGTGCATTTCCTCTTTAATGTATTTTAAAGCCGTTTAAAATTTTCTGTGAGGAAGAAGGAAAAAAGCAATGAATTAAAGTTTTAACAGCTGACTAGGAAATGATAAAAAAAAAAAAGTCCAGACCTGGAACAACGCTGTCCAGTCACACTTAACAACCAACAGTCTCTATTCTCTAGCTTAAAGGTTGGTAAATCATGTGCATCCATCAACTCAGAACTACCACTTAAGTCCCAAAAGCAAAAACAAGTCTCAACCTGGTAAACTTGCTAAAATCCCTGAACAAGTGAAAAAAACAAACAAACCCAAAAACAACAAATGAGGATATGATTGACCCAAAACAAGTAGAACTTAATTATGCAGAACACAAAGGTCTCTTTATTCAGCAGAGGCTAAGATTCAAGCACAGATGTCTCTTATTTTATTATTTATCCACAAACAAGCAGCTTAAGTCAAACAAATCAGCAATTTAATAGTAACAGGACTGTGAAGTCAATAAGTTTAACTCCACATCTAATCTGTTTACACCCTCGTGCAGGAAGTGAAATGGTTTTCACCTATTTTTATTTTCTCTTAAAAAAAATTTTCACCATCAGCGAGTCTTATTTACCATGTGCCACGAGCCACGAGACCAGACCATAAAATCTAGCCAGATCAAAGAAGACCACATCAAAGAAATGTCTTGAATAAATCTCGTTGAAGACACGTTGACACAAATGATGGGACATCTGACTTGAGGCCCTAGAATCAGCCTTAGAAACCAAAACAATCTGCGCACACTGACCTGTCTAGCCAACCTGCGGGCCTCCCAGTACGGCTTGGACTCCTCAACAGCCTTGCCGATCTTCTTCACCAACTCGTCCAGTTTCACTGTGGCCTCCACCAGGACGGAGCGGAACTTCTGCCTCGCATCCTGTTTGAACAAACAAAAAAAAGATTTTGGGGTCGTTTTAGGTCAAATCAGGACGCAGTATGGAATTAGATTTATGTCAATATTTTCAAACAACACTTTTTAAGAAGCAAAAAAAATATTGATTAAATCATTAAAAAAATATTGTATTTTATTGTTTAAAAATACACTTATTCTTTGTGCTCCCTCAATAAATCGGAAGTCGTCACAGGTTTGGAGTTGCTGTCCGTCTGGAACTCGTTCTCCGTCAACATCCGACAAAACAATTGTAACTTTTATAATGGGACCATAGATATTTACAATTATTTTGTGCGAAAAGAACAAGTGTATTTTCAAACAATGAAATACAATATTTTTGAATGCTAAAATTTATATTTTCTTGGATTCATTTTATTCTCTCTGATGTTTAAATATGTGCTGCATAATCAACCCAATTTCATCCCAAACAAAACACTGGGAACAGTCGGGTTTGCGAGTGCTCAACATGAATGAGGACATTTAAAGGTCTCTGCCAAATTTCATTAAAACTGCATTAGAGCATCTAATCTAACTGCCATCTCACCAGTGCACTTCCAAATAACCACTTTTTTATAACGAGGTGCTGTACCTCTTAATTGTTTAACCTACTAGCTGCTTGTAAGGCTGCACGTTGACTACTGATGAGAACCCAATCATCTACAATAAAATGCCTAGAACTCCAAGATAAAACAATAAAAAGTAGATCTAATCAATGGACAACAAAATGCATCATCCAGCCATTAAACTTAATCTAATCGGGGCTAAGTATGTGCATCATGTGCCAAAGAAAACTGACACAGTTTGATAAAAAAAAACAAAAAAAAACGAGGGCATCTCAACAGACACTGAAGAACAACAACTCCAGCCAATCTCTTCTAAATGCCCGTGAAAAATTAAGGCCTAATATAAATTTGTTATCTGGTATGAAGGGAACCATTTGTTTCACATCAGGCCGCTCTGTTTGTTCACTTGTTCAACATCAAAAGGGAATTTTCTCTGACTGATTTGGGCTCTAACATTTCATCACGGTCATGTAACCGACCTCAAGGGATCAGAGAACACAGCGAGAAATGGACCGAGAAAACACTGAGATAGAAACCAGGGAATCTTTATTTTTATTTTTACTGACAGTTCGCGCTGCGAGAAATGTCAGTCAGTGCAGACATGGTCCAGCAACACGCTGCGGTCCATGTCCTCAAGAGACATCTGAAGAAAATACAGTGGGTTTTTTTTTTGGCTCATTTATTAAGTTTGTTTGCACATTTATACTGTGATTAATTAATAAAACAAAACTTTTAAGGGGCCTCAACAACAGCAAGGGAATGTGGTATTTAAGTAACGGACATCATTCTTGTGCCAAAAGGGCCTCGTCTATTCTTCCAATAAACCATTTACAAACATAGACATTACAGAAGGATTCATTAGGTCACATGTTCTTGTCTGACATATAAATGTGGATAACGAGACAGTAGCACAGTAACTCTTCAATGATACAGCAATCATGGACAATGGGAGCTGACAAGTAACATCCAGGGTCTTTTAACCTTTCTAGGATTATAGTAGGATTACAGTGGCACTCTGCGTATAGAAAACGGAACTGCTTAAGTTAGCAGACCTGGTTACCTATTTTGCTACTGTAGCAAATTAGCAATACTACTCAGGCCAAGTGGTAAGGGTCACTTTTAATCACCTAAAATAATCAAATAATCTAAAACAGTGGTCACCAACGTGGTGCCCTCGGGCACCTGGTAGCCCGCGAGCAGCCAACGAGGTGCCCGTGGGCAAGGAGTAAAATGTCCTTGATATTGTTTATACAAACTGTGATAATCATTAGGAGTAAGCACTGGAATTAATGTGTATGCAATTGAATGCATAATATTCATCATTTAAATGGTAAATTGCACAAAATAATAAAAATGAATATGGTAGCCCTCCATATTATTCTCTACCCTTCAGGTAGCTCTCGGTCTCAAAAAGGTTGGTGACCCCTGATCTAAAATATTGTTTAGGGCATCGCACAAACTGCAAAGCACATGTGACCAGATGAGCGTGAACAGATGAATGCATGGAAATGTTTACACTTTCAGCCATTTTGGATAAATCCACTTTGGATTTGTATTAGATTAGAGGCTCTATTCCTTTATCAAATTAAAAACGATGTCTTTAAAGTTCAACAAATTGTCCTTTTAAAGACATTCGAAAATGGAAAACTCATGACCCTCTCGACTCACTTCAGTTCTTCTGAAATGTGTTTTCTCCTGATTATTTTTGACCGAGAGCATAAACAATATCCTCCCTGAAGTCAAAAAGTTCCACACGTGTAGAAACATAAAAAGAAAGTCTTCATTAGTTCAGGGCTGCAACGATTATGCGATAAAACATTTTTTAATCAATCAATTACAAAATTAGTAGACTATTTTGAGGATTTTTCAGCTTCTTATTGTGAATATTTTCTGGTTTCTTTGCTCCCCATGAAAAATAAATCATTAAAACTGAAAAATACCAAGGCATTCGGAAACATCGTCTACTTAAAAACAGTAGTTTTGGCTCCAGCATGACGAATTACTAGGGAAAGAACCAAATAACTTTATGGTCAAAGAATTTCAGCTCAACAAGAAAGAAAAACAGGAAAAGAGGAAAAAAATTACATTAAAAAAAAAACTGTGTTTCCACACATTTTTTCAATGATGTTGTTAACAAGCTGATAAGAAAGCTGTGAAGTCAACATTTTAACCTAACAATCATTGTTTTATTCCCACTCCAGGGCTGCAAAGCTGCCCTAGAAATGTAGAACAAGGATACAAGGCAACACAGTCAAACATTATGGGACAAAAAAAGCTCATAAAAAAAAAATGTAGCCGAGTCATGAATCCTTGTCCCCCACCTGTCATCTCCTCTGCATCTCAGTGCTGCTGATGCAGACTGCAGTGCAGTGTCTTCATCCTCCCACTCAGGACTTGGACACTCGCACTGTGACGCACTTCACCTCATCAAAAATGTTTGCCCTCTCTCAGGCTTTTTTGTCTACGAGTTATGCACCAAATTTGTCTGTCAAAACAATTTATCATCAGTTCACCAACAAACAGAGAGTTTTGGCTTCTTTACCTCAAAAAAAACAACTAAATGATGATGAGTCACTGATTATTCTTACACTTTCAAGATGAATATTCTTCAGATAACGAACGGTTTGACTTGTGAAATGTGAAAAAAGCAGTGATACGATACAATCACCACATTGTCTCCGAGCATCATTACTCACATCAGAGCCAACTGATTTTCGTGCTAGGCTTGAACCCAGGGACAAACACTGAAGACAAGGGTGTTATCGTGGTGATTTATGATGTCTCTGGCACAGAGCATGTCAATTCATTCATTTACGGTGGTACAGTGGCTTGCATCATTGCCTCACGTTCAACCGAGGACCTTTCTCCGGTTTCTTCCCACAGTCCAGAAACATGCAGGTTGGGTTAATTGGACACTTGCAATTGGGCATAAACATGAATGAGAGATTGTGTTGTGTTTGTATGCATGTTCCCCAGCGATGGACTGGTAACAAGTCTAGGGTGTACCCTGTTTTCTGCTCCATGTCAGCTGGGATGGTCTCCAGCCCCCCTGCAACTCTCACGTGGAGGATAAAGCATTGAAGCGTGTCTTGAAAAAGCCCCATGACTATTCTGCAACGTAAAATCATCATTTGTTGATGCCTTGGGGTTTTTATTGCTCTTTTTTTGACAGTCCCGATCCTGATCAGGTGACATCTTTGTCAGACTTGAAAGAGACTTATTTTCAAGTTTGAGATGCAGTTACTTCAATTTGTCGAGGCTGAACAAGGGTCATGCACAAGGGCCTCGTGTCTAATGCTGAGATGCAAACAGGTTGGACTGATCAAACAGATTTGAAAACCACAGCAGAGAGGCCAATAATTGATGCCTATAAAAATAGCTATTTGGAAAGCCAAGTTTGTCGTGTCAGTTGAGTTCACACTAAATGAGTGGAGATGATGGGGATCACACGCACGAGACAAAACAAAAACACACAAGGTCAGAAATTTAAAAATTAACATTGGGAACGATGCAGGAAACAAGCTCAATTTAGCTGGAATACATGTCTACAGGTTCACTGCTGAATGTTTAGGGAAGCCATGATGTCTCTGATGCATTGAGGTTTCAACCGTCCGACTCAGAAATGAGATTGTGTCCATGAAGTGGCGAGTGACCTTAATAATAGGCGAGCCGATTATCGGGCTAAAACGTGACCAATCACTAAATTACCATTTGTACCACTTGAAAGGACCAATATTTAGTGTAACTTATCAGAAAAATACATTATCATAATTAACTACAACATTTTAGGATTAATTAATTGAGAATTAATAGCAGCCTCTGTGATTTTTCAGCTTCTTAAATGTGAATATTGTCTGGTTTCTTTGCTCCATATAACCAAGAAATCATTAAAACTGAATCATTTTGGTTTGTGGACAAAAACAATATCAACATTTTATGGACAAAACAATTACTCGACTCGACTATTACGAAAATAATCATAACTTTGCAGCCATAAATTAAACGGAGAGTGGCGGTGTGTTAAAGAAACACAGAGTTAAAGCAGGGAATTGTTGTCTTCCCAGGTCATTTGCCACAAAATATGTTGCCTAACCCAGCATTATTCTTTTTATTTAATTCAATATCATTGATTTTACTTAGGTCAGTCTGTCTTATCTCACTGCAGTAACATCTAGTCCACCGTGAAGAAGTAAGTGCCTCTGCTCAGAGAGCACATTATAATAGATATGGAAAACCACCGCCACATTCGTTGGCAGAGAAAACATTTTGACAGAATATCTCAGTGAGTCACAGGTTCACAGTGCATGACACAGAGTTAACTTCTGACCTCGGAGCTGCCTGACTGCCTTACTGCCTGACTAACACCATGCACAATCCTCAAACTGCAAAGCAAAGCAAGACTTTGGACTTTGACCTCTATAAAGCTGTGCAATGTCGCTAACGTACATTAATGTACGCCATTCACATTTACTGGTGTTTAAATGGGATACAAAGATCAGTTATGAAAGCTAACTGGCGCTGACATCGTCTGCTGACACAGAGCATGATGAGAACTTTACAAAACAGCTGGGCCTGGAGACAGGGCAAAGGTCAAGCTAAAAACTGCTGCATCTGCACAGGGGTACCTTCAGAATAACGCTAGGCAGAGAAGACAATCTGACCGTTTGATATCACACGCTGTCAGTCAACACTTGGGTGCGCATGTGTATTCATGATTACACGCTCCATTAGTCAAAACCTGACACGCGCCACGGGACCACAGATAAACCGCACAGAGACATTCAAAGATAATGCAGAGTGTGCGTCAGCAAACTGACCTCCAGCTCCGTCTCACATCTGTTGATATCGTCCGTGGACTGGTTCAGTTTCTCCAGCTCCCCCTGGAAGAGTAGACACATCGTGAGAAATTTGAGGGGTTGGTGACTACCGACATTCTGAATTCTGAGTTTATCAAAGTTACACAGGTAATATTAAAGAATAAGATTCTAAGTTCTCCAATTTATACCACTGAATATTCAAACACACTAATACAGATTATTTCCATGACCAAAATCCCCCGAAAATCCCCCAAAATATAGATTTTATGAAATGAAGTGGCAAAGAGAAATAAGAAATCCCCTTGATTGGCTTTTCCCTCACTTGAGTGTTCATTTTTGTTTTAATTTAGCAAACAATATACAAAAAAGACAGTAACCAATAAAACATGGCTTTTCTTTGAGTCTGACCTTTTGTTTGCTTTAACAATTTGCAAAACTAACAGCCAATAATCAATATAACAGCAACCAATTCATAATTTAAACTATTCCTGAAGCAAGTGTACCACATTTTGTGTTATCTGATGAAAATATGGACTTTAAAGAATGTTGACTGGACATAGAAACCATTTTCAAAACAATCTGCTTTAGGAAATTAACTTTTTTTACATTATTGTCTGACCTATCCCATGGTCACTGAGGAAACGTAAAAGGAAAATCTAAATGTGGCCGAGACATCATTTATTCCATTTCAATGTTTGACATCACTATTCCTTTAATATTATTTAAAAACAAAAAATTACCCCCAATAACCATCATTTTCCATTTGAAATGTTTAATCCATGAGTTACCATTTAAAATACATCAAGTTAACTGGATTTTTTTGTAAATAGTCATTAGGCTACATGATGTTTTTGTGGGACTTTGGTCCCTGCTGTTAGCTGCAGACGTGCTGACGACGGCTGCTGTTGCTTCTCCAATCAAAGAAATAAACAAACATTAGCAACAGTCAATGAAACTGGCGTTACCTGGATTCTGGGGTCCACCGCCTCGTCTTCATACTCTGTCTCCTCGTCCGACCTGTGTTCCTTCTCCGGGTGCTCCATGCCGCAGGTGGAGGAGGACAGGTGTCACAGCCGAACAAAGGCAGCACGACACACGGCGCAGTTCAAGTGTCTCACACGGTCTCCAGGCGCTGAATACTATTGATATCCACAGTTGTCCCCGGAGTGCTTTATATTCTTTTTTTCCCCAGTATTTTTTTCAGAGTAACATGCTGTTCTGTATCAACAGGGCCGGGTCGAGCAAGAGGCTAACGCGGCGGTAACACGTTCACTCGCCCTGGTCTCGCTCCTCACTGAACTGGCTGCTAAAAGACCCGAGCACTGCTTCACACTGGGCCCGCCCCCTTTCGTTGAAGCTGTATGAGGGGTGACTAGTGCCACCTAGTAGTGACGCGGCACTAAAGAATATTTTCAACATTTAGCATATAGCATGTATCAAAATTAAATTCTAATATTCAACAGCAAGTGAATTTGCCCAGGCACAATATTTTTCTAAATAACTGAATACTGGACCAAAACCTGACCCGTTTTCTTTTAATGTAACTATTCAATATTGTACCAAAATGGCAAATTTAAGAGACATGTTGCTGACTCTCACTATACATACAACTCCTCCAAGTCATACACGGTGAGGATGTATAATTATGACATGACTATTACCTCTCTTCTGTTCTCAACATTTTATGTGAAAGTAGTACCCATGCCCCATACCTAGCTAATATTAGCTAGCCAGCTGACATGACATTACATTTTATCCAAAGCGACGTACAAACAAGAGCTAGAAGTAAGTAAGAGCTACAAGTAAGCCAAACTATAATGTGCTAGTCATAAGTGCGATGTATAAGCAAGTTTTTTATTTTTATTTTATTGTTTTATATTTGTCGTCGTCTTAGTAGAGGTAGAGTCGGAAGAAATGTGTTTTTGTGAAATGTGTTTTAGTCGGCATGACCTCGTTAGCTGGTTCATGCTGGCTAATGTTAGACAGCTGACATTGCCTTGCGTTAAATTATATGAATTGATGAATCATGCGAGAGTTTCAGAAAGGCTAAATAACAACATTAGTTTAAAAGTTAAAAACACAAAGGTGTCAGTTCACGTGCAGAGCTAGCTCCATTGTTGAATATAATCCACACATTAAACTAAGACAAATAATCAAAACAAAGACAATAGATTATCAGCAGCACATTTCCCCTACAAGCTATTATGCTGCTTGCTTTTTTTAAATAGTGCTTTGTTTTGCAAACAATATAAAAACAATTTGCAAACAAAACTGTGATCACTTTTTTTATTTTCAATCATTTATTTTTTGCAAATCCAAATGTTTTTGCAAATCCTAAAGTTTTAGTTGCAAAATAAAGACACACATTTCACACCATACTTTTGCTGCATTCCAATAAAGTTGACATGTTCTTATCTCAATGCAAGTATTTCTCAACTTCTGCCACACATGGAAATGTATACAACCCCTGAACTACCTCTTCATGCTTCTGTCACTTTGTAGAAATGTTGCATTTTACGACTGAAACATTGCATTTAGTACTTGGCAGCTATTTGCAGAACATGTTCTGTTCCACACTATCAAACTGTAAAACTACATTTACCATGATAGACCACTGGATCCATATCAGACTTGTACTGTTACACACATTAGTCTTAATATCCTATTATGTAATGCATTAAGAGATACATTCATACCACTATAGCTGGGCTGTCTGTATAATAGAAGCACATATAATAGGCATTTATTAAGAAACTATGCTGATAAACAAGCTGTGATATAATTATGGCAAATGATTCAATTATGCGCATTTACATGTAGTTCAGATGTTAAGCACTACACACTGCATGCCGCTTTATGATGTCTCATGGGCCATATGGGAAAAAAAACATGATTATAGTTGAATATAATTTAATATGAAAGTCTTTCAATCAGACTTTTAATTTTTTGTCAAGCCAAAGCTGCATTTTAGTACTGCAGGAAAACAAAAATCTATGTCGGATAATATGGATTCATATTTTGTAATGCCATTTAATTGCAGTTCATGTTGAACACAAAAGCAAATTAAGGTTAGGTTTTAACATCATAACATCAGGATTAAGACAAAAAAGGTGCCCATTTCAGCATTAAATATAGCCAAACAAACTTTTGAATAACCCATAACCGACATAAATGGCAAACACAGTGTTCCAGTGGTCCAAATGCAGCAATGCCCTAAGAAAACAATAGCGAGACAGCAGTTTTAGGAGCATTTCAATATCTTCCGTCCTAAATTGTAGCAATGCCTTGCACCAGAAATAATAGCAACAATTATTCAGTGAGTCTGTGAAGAAAGTCCTCCAGAGCCTCTCATAAAAAAACAACTTTTCATTCAGAGGTAGTGCTGCCTACTGGTTAAGCCTCTCAATGTGTTTGCCAAAGGGCAGATTATGTCTTTCAAAAGCCATCTTTAGAGCATCACTCAAGGCAAAGACACAACTATGCTGACACATTCCTCCTCCAGGCTCTGCAGGTCCACAGTTCCATGCATTATGTTGTTGTGTGGATCCTGGAGGACATCCTCAGTCCTGTCAGCATGTTTGCCGTCTCCTCGGGCTCGGCTGGTGATTTATCTGAATAACAGGATATGTCAAAAAGGAGAGGAAAACTGCAGTGACCTTGCAATGCTTTTAAACCCACTGTAGATCACGACACCAACTTTACAAACCTCTGCATCTGTCGCTGCAGTGTGTTGCTTCTTCTATTATTCATCACACCTGTGTGAACTGCACTCCCTCCACTGGCATCCTATTTGTTTTAGGATCGATTTTAAAATGTTGTTAATGGTTTGGCACCATCTTACCTCTCTGAACTTCTTTTTTCTTCACATCCTATCCGGAGCTCTGAGGTCTAATAACTAAAAATCTGAGGCCTTTTCAGTAGCTGCCCCTAAACCTTGGAACCATTTACCCATGGACATCAAATCTGCCTCAACATTGAACATTTTAAAGCACTTTTAAAGACCCACTTCTTCTCCTTGGCCTTGACTACAGGATAAGAATAGTCAACCTGAACACTTCTATCTAGATTTTACTATTTGACTGTTTTGCTTCTATAAACGTTTTTATCGGTTTTATGTTGTATACCTTTTATGTTGCAGTGCCTTTAACACTGTAAAGCACTTTGGTCAACCTTGGTTCTTTTTAAAAGTTGATCTACCACTTTATCCTCCACATGAGGGTTGCCAGAGCCAAACTCACGTGACACACGGGGCGAAAAGTGGGGTCACACTCCACACAGGTCACAATCAGAGACGAACAGTCATTCTTAACATTCACACCTACGAGCAATTTAAAAAGTTATGCAGTTAACCTCTGTATGGTTTCCGATTGTGGGAGGAAACCCAAGAACTCGAAGAAAACCCATGCACACGCGGCGAGAACATCCTGCCACTAAACCTCCGCATGGCCCCGACTTTATTCATATTGCTGCAAAATAACTAGGTAAGTTGCGAGAAATAATTAGAAAAAATACAATAAAGGAGATTATTGTATCATCAGTGACTAATTTTTACATCACAGTCCATTAAAGTGTTTCCATTTGATGTGCTAGCCTTGTGCCAAATGTGCTGTGTTTAGTTATATAAACCGCAGACAGACAGACAGACCAGGGACAAATAAATACTGTATAATTCAGTCACAGTTTTGAAAAACAATGGCTTTAGCAATGATGACCTAATGAACAGTAATATAACATAACGTTCAGTGTGACCTACATTTACAAAACCTGGAGTGAAAACTTAATAAATAGTACTGGTAAAAACCTGTGTTTGTTTTACTATTTCATATCTGCTGTGAAAAAGGTCTATTACACCAGGTTTCTTCATGACATGCTTGATCATTACATACACATGTCGTGTACAGACATTTGACAAGACATATAAAAACACAGTTAACAGCGCCCGGAGACATTCGCACGGTTCTTCACGTCCCTGTGGTGCCTCTCATATTTCACATGAGCATCAGTCTGGTATTCCTCACACATACCATTCCATTTATCTAAAAGGCCGCAAAGATGATTTAGAGATTACAAAATGAAAGCAGTGTAAGTATAACATCTTTCTTATCAAGTCAACTGATCCAAATATGTGAAATATTCCAGGCCTGGATTTGTTGACTTGCTGGGACAGGACACTGTCAGCAGATTCCTGAAGCAGACACGGAGGCCGTGTCTTGAAGGACAAATCTTTCCGATTATTTCTGTTCTCCATCAGTTCCCTCTGTTCTCTCCTCTCGTCACATCACAACAGTGATGCTTATCTTATCGACGTTTAATGATCAAAGACATTAAACTCACTCTTGTGAGTGACTCTGGACGCCAGTGTCAGCAAAACTAACTGGGGTAACTCGGTGCAGCAGAGCCGCTGACAATGTGGCCGTGTGTTGGTGTGAGCCAGACATTGTACTCACTGAGGAGGCGAACACAATCTGTTTAAATGCATTCAAGTGAGGTCCTTGTTGTAAGCGGTTCAGGACTGGAGCATCAGCAAAATGCCAAGAAAGCCCGAAAGAGAGGGACTCGAGGAATTCACACGCGTATGTGGTGTTACACAGAAAGCTGACTGTTTGCTTCACCAAAAAAAAAAAAGCTTCACAATCACTTTTTTCTTTCACTTCCTATTCAACCAGAAATATACTGCAGCCTCATCGTGAGGGAGAACTCTAGTCACAATGAGAAATGATGAATTGTGAAGATGAATTCACACATTTCTAAATGAAAAGCTAAATATGAGATGGTTCTCAAACTGGTAATTCTTTGTGTTCTTTCCCAAATTTCTTTGGTTCTCGCTTCATTTAATGCATATTTTCTTATCTTTTTGTGTATTTGTACTGCATTTTGTCTCCGTTTTTCTTCAGGTTAATGTGTCTCTATTTTAAGAATCTAGTCATTTGGTTTAGTTTATTGTCATATACATTAAAAGTACAGTGTGATTTTGCCAGACAGACATCTTCTCATCCCTCTAATCAGAGAAAATAAAAAGACAATAAAGTACAAGTAAAAATTCAATAAATAATCTATGAAATAAATAAATAGAGGTTGTGTGCATTCGATGATGCTTATGTGCATTTGTCTGTCTGGGAAGAGTGTGTGTGTGTGTGTGTGTGTGTGTGCGACATTAATCATGAAATCTACAGAGGATGCTTCTGATTTTTTTCTAATTACTTTTCTAATGATGAATGCATTTGGTGCCATTAGTGCCACTTACACAAAGAGGGAGGCTGATTTGAAACATGAAAATAGATGACTGAGGACATCCATTTCCTTAAAGTCTTTGTTTGTAAAACACAGTGGGAACCAAAGGGTTTCACTAATGGCGAGAATAATGAGGTGTAACATGCTTCATAGACACAATATAATATAATATATATATGTGGTATAATTTGGGGGTTGCACTGTTACACAAGAAAGACCTGGGCGTGAAGCTGTGAGTATGTGACCTCCTCCACTTCCCTCTCTGTTTCCCAATGACAGGATGAGGAACTGGGACGCGTTGTTCTTTTTCAAGGACAGATACAGACTCAGGACATGATGGGACATTCACACGCCAGTGAGATTTAAGAGACGGACTGATGTTACTCTGATTAAACAAATTACAGAGGTCCGGGACGATGTGAACATATCCTGACTTAGTTATGCTGAAAAATTAAAAATGATTCTTAATCACAGTATTATTGTGATAATTGTAAAACTATGCTTTTGATATATACATTTTTAGACTCTTCAAGTGAAAGTGGTGGAGACGCCTGTCCCTCTTTTCTTTATCTGGTTGCTCTATAAATAAATATATAGCATTTATGCCAGAGCTGCTCTAAAATAACAGCATTGGTTATTATCAAAAGGTGTCTGTAATGGTTAAATGCACCAGTTTATAGAAGCAAATTTATATTTTCAATGCTAAAATAAAAAACAGTGAAACACATCATTTTTTCTTGTTTAAGATGTGAAATTATAGTTGAATTATTTGTCTTTATACAGGTGGAGCCTTCTGTCCTGGCCCAACATTCATTAAGTTTGTATCCATAAGTATCTTCTGAAACATGTAACTAATGTTATTATAAGTTTACAAAAAAATATGTTACTACAGATGCATATATTCAACATTACTTTAAAGTGGAGACAAGAATCATTGATAAGATCATTATATCTCCTTATATCCTGGAATGAATAAATGAAAAAAAACACAGGCTGTATGTTGGCAAGCTACACTAATTTATGCAAAAGATGAGCAATTTTATCTATTTATATTCATGCTGATAAGGAAGTTCACAACATTTTGGGAGTGTTTTTGTTAGATGTTACAAATACTACACTTAAAAGACAGGGTTTCAATTTTTATGAGGTGACAGTTGAGACATCAAGCAATCAATCAGACGAGGATGTTATACACAATGTTAGTGTGCAGCTGTGGATCGGTCGTGTGTGTGTGGGTTGTTTTCTACAGGAACTACAGCTAGATATTTATATTTTTTATTTTTATAAATGTATTAATATATTTTACTTGACTTACAGAGTAGTGTAGTCTGTAAAATTATTAGAGAAGATGCATGAAATGTAAAAAAAGTCAGCTGAACGTTTGCACATCACTGAAGTGGAGGGCTCCAAGATACAAAAAAAGAGAAAAGAAATATCGCTCTCAAGTGGCCACATGCTGGTATTGCAACTGTATTTAAGTTCTCATCTAACTCTCATCTCATTTTCATGAATGTTAAAAACAAAACAAATTACCAATGATATATGTTGTCCGTTAAAAAGTTACAACAGTTAAATATAATTTAGTACTTAATCACCAAATCACACCAAACAGCATTTTACACACACTTTATGGTACACACTTGCATGTTCATGTTAATGCTAAGACATGCAAATCATATGCACATACTGTATGATGTCTTTTGTTTGTGTTATTTGTACTTGTGACTTGTCCTCTGGGGCCGAAAATGACCCCAGAGGACAAACTATTCTATGACTGGTATAGAATGGTATAAATTGTCAATCAATTCTATATTACACCTTTAACCTTACTTAAGTCTGACCCATTAAAACAAATCCTTCTATTAGACTATTTGACTTATTGCAGTAGTGGTGTATGTATGTTCAAGTAGTAGTCAAAAGTTCAAAGTTTGTAAAAAAAACAACCTTTAAATGACACTGCTTACAAATAACAGGTACAATTGACTTAATCTTAATTTATGAATGATTAAAAATTACCTTTTTGCCATTTAGACTGATAATTTGGGTCCTTTCATGACTGTTTCCTTAACTTTTTATGTCCTTTTTTATGTCATTTAGAGAGATTATCACCCACCCGTGTTTCAAGTTTAAGTTAACTTGATTCCAAATCACTTCTCAAAACAATTAACCCTCCTGATATCCTCAACTTTACTACCACCTTTAATTCTCGGGTCAATTTGACCCAAGCAATTTAAACCTCAAGACAATTATTTATGTCTTTGTGTCAGGTATTTTAAGTTGACTACCTCGATCGCCTTTTAAATAAAATAAAATATAATATAACCCTCCCCAGCACCCACATAAATACAAGATAGTGAATCGAAACATAATAAGCTTAAAACAAAGAGTTGACAGTGGGTGGGAAAGCTGCTGCTGCTGCTGCTGCTGCAGAGTAAGAACACACATACACATTCTTCTCCTCCTCCCACTTGTCACCAGAGTTGATGCTTCATGAGTGGCAACACTTTCAGTTTAGCTCCTGCCCTTATTAACCGTGGTTGTGACACTTTGTGAGTGAGTGTGTGTGTGTGTGTGTGTGTGGAGAAAGATGCTCTCTATTCGATGTGTGATGCTGCTGCTGCTGCTGCTGCTGCTGGTAACTGTGTGTGCAGCCTCTGAGGAGGAAGGTCAGTAAAGCTTTGTGATTGAAGAGATAAAATAAAGTAAAAATGATATACTCAGAATTCCTGACTTTACACTCAGAATTTCTCATTTTAAATTCTGAGTTTAAAGTCAGAACTCAATTTCTTTTTTTTTTCCTGTGTGGCCCTAATCCTCTTCCGTACATTTTAAAATGGAATTTTCGTTGCGTTTTCAGAGACCGTCGTGGTTCTTTACCGGCAGCAAACCATCCCCGTCTCCAGAGGCTCGTCAGTCAAATTGCTCTGTCACACAAAGTTCAGCCCGAGGCTGTGCGGTAAGGTGCACGCCGCGTGGCAGCTGAATCACACCGAGCTCACGAACCCCGACAGATACTCGACCACAGTGAACGAGACAGACTCCGGCGGCGGAAACAGGCTCAGGCGGGTGGTGACGGAGATTCTGAAGGTGGGGACGGACGACGGCGGAGACTATCAATGCGTGGCTAAGTGTACGACCGGAGAGTCGGCGAAGGGGCACATAATCCAGATCAAGGTAATGACGCCGTCAAGGAGGGAAATTATATTTGTTTTTGTGTGTGTTATTCTTTTTTAAAGATACAGCAATGAGTATAACTGAGTAGCATCCAAGTGTGTTGGAGAAACTATGCAGCCTTCAGTTAACATTAAAACTCTATAAAAGATGTTTAGCTTGTTCGTAAAAACTACTACTACTCTAATCCTTACAATCACGTTATTGTAGACTTTTGAAAGAAAATATTCAATTTCTGCGAGATGAAAATAATTCCATCTAAATTTTTCACACTTCAATAAATTTCAATGACTGTCTGAGAAACTTTGTAACATAATGTTGCATTTATAATACTATATATATATATATATATATATATATATATATATATATATATATATATATATATATATATATAGTGTGTATTGTCATCAAAAAGGAGCCCTCTAATTTAATACACTATCATGTTGATTTTACAACATATCCTAATATGTTCATATCATTTTGTACTATTGCTGTCATCAATTAGAGAAGATTCATATTAATATTAATATTTAGTACACAACAGACTTATTATGTTGTGGAATGAAACACCAGAGAAAACCTAATTTTCAAAAAGGGTGAAATCTATTTTATATATTATAAATATTTTATAGCCTTTTGTTGTTCTTATTTTTAATTGATTTTATTCATTACTTGCTGCAAGTTTTTATTTTTCTCGCCCATTTCATTCAATACTCTTATTGTCCTGTTGGTTATTGAATATTTTTGTGTCCTACATTTCTTTGGAATGACAGTGTTTAGAACAGGATATACGGCTTAAGGATCTTCGTATACTTAATAAAATGAAACTTCTAAATACACTCACATACATTTCAATCATAAATGACATATTACACGTAGTACAAAAGGTAAGGAAGGGTGTATAAAAATAATATAAATATAGAATGACAAAAATATAAATGTGAGGTTAATGTTTGTCTCATGAGAAGCTCTTTGAGTTATGGCTTTAGGATAATGCTCTATAAATAAAGCTCATGATTGTATTATATTACATTATTATCTCATTATTGTTGTAATATGACATGTGTCATAGGAGCACAATTCTATTTAATTTGTATTTTAATGTATTAATGTGTTAAGTGGTACAGAAAAATGCATCTGAACAGCAGCATCAAACCAACGTGACGCCGTTTACTTTGAAACATCATTATTTTTATATTTTTTTGAAACAGCAGCTTTCAAAAATATAGCTCTGTGCATTTATTTTTAATTAGTTAAACTGTCGTTTTCTGTGTTACTGGATTATGTGGAAAGGAAACGGATGGTTAAGACTGAAGAACTTCAATGATGTGTTCTGTTCTCTTCTAGGTTAATCACTGAAACATCGCAGTTCATAGAGGATCAAACTGGTTTTCACAAGTTGGATGGAAATGTTTCTTTTTATTTTACTTCATCAGCTGCTCGCTTTCTTTTGTGGCTTCACCTCAGCAGAGTAAATTTATATTAACAATGCTTCCCTTTAAGTAACAATTACCATCCTGTCACGTGTTTAAATTCTTAATTGAAATTAAATATAGACAATTACATTTCAAATTCAATGAGGAAAATTGATGTGTAAATTTAATAAAATACAGTAAACTAGTAAAACCAGGTACAGCTTAGTTTAATTAGAGAGCCTTTCCTGATTTATTTAAAAGAGACTTTAAATATATAACTTTTATATCTAATATGTTTATATTATATCTAATATAAACATCTGTGTGTTACATTCAAACCATTATCAAATTAGTTCATGCAGTAAATCCATATGACTCTATGCATTTCTCTGTAAAGCGACGTTTTGTTTTCGTGTGTGGAGACACAGAGTGATGTGTCTTACATTGCAACTGACAGAAGCTTAACAGTAATGTGACGCAAGTGAGACGCAAGTGGATTTTAGGTTAAGGGATTATCCCCGATTCTCTGAAAAAGTAGTGAATTGAAACAAATGCTTAAAAAAATAAAATAAATCAATAAAAAGGTTAAGTAATTAACCCTTGTTCTTTGAAACACGAGTGAGGAAGTGAGATACCGAAAATAGACAGTTGAAATATGGACAATATATGGAGTTTCCTGGATGTACAACTTAATTTAATAGGTTTTATTGCCTACACCTGCTAACAAAACAACAAGACACATTTGTACAGTAAATGCTCAACCAACCCATGCAGTAGCTCTTTCTGAGGTGGTGAACACACACAAACCTATCAGAAATTCAGCTTTATTTTACTGTTTGCAGCTGACTGAATGCAACAAGGTCTGAAAAGCCACAATCAATAGCTAAAATTAGAACCGAGGCTGGTACTTGTTTTTTAGATGTCTGCTCTTGTTCAGTTTCCTTCCTGAGAGCGAACGACTATAAGTGGAGAGGACAAAGTCACAGCGGCGTTAGAACAAACTATGGTCATTTATGTGAAAGGCAAGTGCAGCTGCGATGAAAACTGATTCTTCATGTCACACTCAGAAATGATCATCATCTGCACAAAGCAAATAAAGTTTGAATTGTTAATTCAGTTGCTGTGTTGACCAATTCTGGTGATAACACAGAGAGATTGTTGTGTTGTGTTGTGTTGCTGTCGTGTCCTGCACAGAAAAAGGTGTGAAAACATTTCAACCCACTTTCCCCTTTGTTCGGCTGCATAAACCAAACCACAGGACAGGAAACTGCAGCGAGCAAGATCAGACTGAGACAACTTCAGGAAAAGGACCTGAACATTTAGATTTTTTTTATAAAACGTCATCATGTGAATGTGTCTGATGTATCTTAATCAGTGGAATAAATGGACCACAGTCAGCAGGTGAATTTTTGCAAACAATTTTAGACCAAGTGTGAAATGACCCACAGGATTTGAACACTGTAATATAAGAGGGTTGACTGTGAAAAATATTTAAAGCTGTAATTATAGACAAATAAGCGGCTTAAACCTGTCATCATGTTAAAACTAGAGGTCAACAGATGCTGTTTTTTCTGAATCTGACATACGATGTTGATTGTTTGGGGTCGATATGTCTCTCATATATATATATATATATATATATATATACACACATATATATACATATGTGTATATATATATATATATATATATATATACTGTATATATATATATATATATATATATATATATATATACACACACGTTGATATATGTATCTTTCTCTTTATCTGTTAAAATATGGATTTAATAATAACAAAAAATTCAATCTGCATTTTGTGTCTGCACTGCAGTGCATTTTAATAATATAAAATTAGATATGAACTATTAAATGGAAGAAACCAAAGGTCTCCACTTTTGGGTGAAATATATAATATTTTACAAGATTTATCCAGTTTCGCAGATCAAAAATAATAGAAACTTAGAGATTAGTAATTAACAGTCAAACATTTTAAAATGATTATTAGTACAAATGGCAAAAATCAGTCGGATTAATTGATAATCAGTCCTCTAATTAAAACTGACTAAATAGTGCAACGGTGACAGAAAAACAACACCATCAACATCTATATTGGTTCCCTGTAAGCCTTGCTTTTACTCACTTTGCCACCATTAAGGCAGCATTAAAAAATGTTTGTAGTAATGTTCCACAGTTCCACACATTTTATTCCCAGTGAACTTTGTCTTCACGTGTTTGGTGAGGTGGTAAGATCCAATATGTCACTGAGTAAATCAAATGAGGAACCCACCTGCATCTGTCTGTTCTAAAGAACTCAAAACCATCAGCGTTTCAGCCACAAACCCCCCCATCACCTTGAATTCCATCAGGACATCTCAGTCTTGTGTGTCTCAACACCTCTGTAGATTTTTGAGGAGCCAGGTGAAGGCGAAGTGACATCAGGAACCATGCGATGGATCAGGCTTTGTGAATTTGCTTTGCAGAAACACCCTGGGAACACAGATCCCCTCCTTTTTGTTGACCGTCTCTCTCAAGACGTAGTCATTGGCAACCGTTTGGAAGCCAGTGTCTTCAAAGAGCTCGGCCAGGAACTCTGGAATCAGAGAGGACAAACTGATGATTTTGGAGAAGTTCCAGGTGTTTACTGGTGACTTTTAATTTCAGAGGTTTCAGGAGAAATGTGAAGAAAAGCTCTGTGTAAAATCTCAATCTTGAAAAAAAAGGTATTTTCTGTATAAAGAGATTTGCATTTCCCATGACAACGGTGCAAATAAACAAGATTGAAATAAAAAGCTTGCAAAGATGGTGCTCATCTGTCGTACATCTTGCTTTTTCTCTCTCATTTATTCCCTCTCCTTCTTATTACTACAAAGGATGTGGCTAATACATGGTTAAAACATGAAGAAAAGGCCAGACAGGTGGAAGGAATGTAACTCAAGTAAACAGTCAACTTGATGTACAATTAATGCTTAAAAAAACAAGAGCAGCAGATAGAGCAGAGTTCATGACTCTTTTTTTTCACAGATAATTTCCAAACTTAAGAACTTTCCTAACCTTTGGAGAAGAAGTAGGACCTGGTTCCGTCTTGACGTACATAGAAGTTCTCCCCCAGCTTGTTGCCAGATTTGAATCGGAGCATGGCGTGATCGTGCAGGCCGTAGTCCCGAAACAAGACAACACCACCAGGCTTCAGCACCTTAAAAATGTTAAATGACACATTAAGATTTACCATCGGACACGTACACTTACAGCCAACTCCAGATTTACTAAATTAGAAACCCTCGTGTTCACATCTGTGATCTCACCCTGCTAATGTTCTGCAGAGCCAGCTTCATCTTCTCAGGATGGACGGCGGACAGAACAAAGATAAGCGTGACAACGTCCACGCCGTCTTCTGGCACATTCGTTCTCAGGTCATCTTTAGTTAAATCACACTGGAAGGCACAGCAACGCTCCGGGCAGTACAGAGTGTTTCGCTGTAAACGGATTAAGGTGCTGTCTTCATTAAAGCTGCATTAATAAATCCATTAACACATACTACAATTTTTATGTTGGCGTGGTGATTGCACAAGGACATGCAATTTCTTTTTAAAATAGTCAGATATTTTCTCCTATTTTTCTTTTTATTCAAAGTTGTTGTGAATAACCACAGTTCTGAGCTACTAAAAAAAAGGTCCAGTCTACATCATGGATTTATTCAATTTTCCTAGAGATTCTGTTTTTTCTGTTAATCTGAGTGATTGTGTGTGGATATGAAGTTGCATTCTAGCAGCAGACCTATACAACAAAAAACAGGAAAGCATTATTTATTGGTAATGATGAATAGATGTATCTCACTTTTACAAATTCAACAGCTCTTGGTGAGAAGTCACAGGCATAAACAAAGATGTTCAGGTCGTCCTCAAGCAGCGGGAAGATGCAGTTTCCCACACCACAGCCAGCTTCCAGCAGCACTAACCTCTGGGATTCAAACTGCAAAACAAGCAGGGAAAAAAAACACATAGCCACAGCATTAATTCACCACCTTTCATTTAATTCATGCTGTGATGACCCTAAGTTGCTCTGAATGACAGGAATAAGGAAATATTCTGCTGTGTTTCTGCAAGGAAACCTTTCTGAGAATGGTGTTTTAAAAGGAGCAATTTGCCTTTTACACGACTGAATCAACTGATTTTTTTTAATTTGCCTGAATGTTTGTTCATTTACATTTATAGATCTATCACCCCTACACAAGCTAAGCCAGTTTTGTAACGCACATTGCCAGTATTCAAGTATTCAAC
The DNA here is from genome assembly GCF_019176455.1 of Solea senegalensis. Taxonomy (NCBI): domain Eukaryota; kingdom Metazoa; phylum Chordata; class Actinopteri; order Pleuronectiformes; family Soleidae; genus Solea; species Solea senegalensis. Next base: position 11,333 of record NW_025320849.1, on the reverse strand, counting down.
CTATATTTTATTTTAAAGATACAGAAAGAGCTTTAAATGCACCTGTCCTGTGTACCTAGATTACTGCAACACATTTGTTCCGTACCTAATAAAAACATCAGTAGGTATTTAGGTATTATTGCTCCATGATTAATCCTGCAGGTTGGCAAAATATCTTACCGCATATCATGCATTCCTTAAATGACAATCCCACTCATTATTAAACAATATCAAGTTATGACTCAATTAAGGCTGGTACAATTATTAGATTGGTCAATTGTTAATCAAGCACTAAATTAATCTGCAACTATTTTGCTACTCGATTAATCGCTTAGAGTGGTTTTTTTTTTTTTCAATAATTAAAACAAGCTGTCTGATTTTTTTCAGCTTCTTAAATGTGAACATTTGGTGGTTTCTTTGCTCCGTATAATAAAGAAATCATTCAAATTTAATAACATTTGTTTGTGGACAAAACAAGACATTCGAGAACATCATAATTTCCAGGTTTGGTGAACTAAATAATCGTTAGTTGCAGCCCTGGGTTCCATCAACATCAAGGTACATACTACAAAACGATATAGACTATGGAATTAAGGTTTAACTGACTGTACATGTCTTCCTCACCTCTCTGTACGCTTTCAGCTCCTCAAACTCTCTGGTGGTCCAGTGTCTGTCCTTGAAGAAATTCGTCGTGTTCCTTTTGTAAAACAAGTCCCAGTTCTTCTGCGCTTCTTTCTCCAGCTTCATCTGTTTGAAGCCGGACACCAGCGTCTGCTCCCCGCTCGATTTCTCCATCTCCTCCGGTGTTAAAAGCCTGGCTACGGAAATTTTTGTTTGATCCGTGCCACAAGGGGAAGTTTCGTCTTTCGACTCCACTTCTTCTCGAGATGGTGTTTCTTTAATGTCACATTTTGCATCTTCTGTCAGTTCCATGTTGCCTTTAAAAACACGGATTTCACAGCATCCGTGTTTATTTCGGCAGCTTAGTCTTAAATATGTTAGGAGGCGAGTTAATCATACGTTTAACATTCACTCAAATGTATTAGTAAACAACTGTAAACGTAAATATTGTTTAAAAACCTTTCTAGTGGCTACCTCTTTGCACGTTTAGTGTCCATCTTGTCCGTTACAGAAATCCATCCGTGTTACTGTTATGATAAATTCATTTCCGTGTGGTGTGGCGGCAATTTTATTCACGGCTTGTTTTCTGTCAATTGAAAACACACAGTAGTTTCTGAACGTAAACATATAATCATATAATTTTGTAAGTTATTTAACTATCATTGGATACCTTTTACAGCTTTATATTTAATGGGGGTGAATAAAGTAAAAAACAAAAAGACGACGGTAACATTTCACAGTCGGTCCAAAAGCGGAAGAGGCGCGGTTAGGTGACGAAAGAGTTGTTTTGCTAAGTGTTAGCCACGACAGGCTAACTTTGTTTCACAGTTAAAAGTCTTATTTTTTTAAGTTAAACGCATCCCCAGCGGATTTTCGGAGATAGATGTGCATTACAACGGTTCTTTTTGTGAAGCAATCGGAGACATGAACGGAAGCACGAACCCGCTGCTGGACAAAGAGGAGCATGTTTTGAAGCTCGGAGAAAGCTTCGAGAAGAGGCCAAAATCTTCCTTTCACACCATCAGATGTGAGCGTCGACAAAATATAGAAGTGAACAGATTAAACAGTTGTAAAAGTGAATGTGTGAATGTGTGGAATACATTGGTGTATGGCATTAATTCGCTCGCACGGACGAGGAACCTGCCTCTTATATAACCCCCGTGCCCATGAGGAGGATAAGTAAATTACGTCATTTGCATAGCAAACGTGTAGCTACACATGCATTTCTTTGAATAAAAATTACATCATATTTGCATATTATATTTGCTATTACTCAAAAAATGATTTAAAGAAATCACAGTGTGTAATATTATGACATAGGAAGACGTGCTCTTCAGAAAATGTATTAACTTTTTATTTAGAATGTCTTAACACTGTAAGTGACTCTTAAACTAATTACTTCCAGTATCCAGTTGGTTTTGAATAAATAAACAAATACAATTAAAGTAAATATCTTTTTTCCCACAAAAGCTGTTTTGCAAGGATGATTCAATTAATAGTTAACAAAATTACTTGTCAACTGTTTTGAAAATTGTTTTTATAAAGAATTAAAATAATATTTTTGCTTAAATATGAATATTCACTGGTGTGTTTGCGCCATATAACAAAAACAAAAAATTGTACAAGTTTGGTTTGTAGACAAAATTAGACAATTGAGAATAATTATAATAATAATCTTTTTCAAGGTTTTAATCTAAATAACGAATCATTTTTCAACATTCTCTGACACTTAATCAAGAAAATGAGCAATAGATGAATTGATTGTTGGTTGCAGCCCTGTCATATCACGGTTACAGTTTAAGTCAGTACAGACAGACGAAGTGTTGGGTCGATAATGGAATAATAATATCAATATAAGTGTGTTTTTGGGGATTAAAAGGTGTCAATACCTTTGCCAAGGACGTTGTGTTTTTGACCACATTTGTCAGGTTGACAGTAAATGACAGAAACAAAGCAGCCTCAGCAGAGGTTTGCGCTCTCTGTGAACTTTGTTTATGTTTAAAATATTTGTTGACCTGACTGAATCACCCTGTGTCGTTCTTTGACAGATGACTTTAAACCAGCATCGATTGACACGAGCTGCGAGGGAGAGCTACAAGTTGGGAAAGGAGATGAAGTTACCATCACATTACCTCACATTCCGGTAAAACTGCTGTTCTCTATTTCAACTTTCTATCCCTGTGCCTGTATGTTTCCAGAGGAGGGAACAGAGGGACGATAAGCATATGTGAATGTTTAATGTTTTCATCAATTATTATGAGCAGTGATTCCCAAACACTGGTTGGAGACCCATAGATTGGTCGTGGGAGATCCTTTTTGGAGTGTCACCAAAAAAATTAACAGAATTTTCCCAAACTTTTAGTGAATGTGCATGTTTTAAATAACATGAATTAGATTTTAGTTAACTCACTAAACATCTCTTGGAAATGGTTAGTTTACCAAATTAAAATCTGTTATGATGATTTACCTGTTGTTTAATTACTGATATAAAATGAAAAAAAATATAAAAAATAATTATGCCAGGTTTTGGAAAACATTTTTGCTTAACCGTCAAGCCAAAGACAACAAAAGAAGAAATCAATTAGTATAATTGGACAAAAAAAAATTACGTCTCTGGTTATTTTACCTGAGATTATTGAGAATCATTCCTCAGGAAAAACTGTGCCAAAAGGTTGGCACAGTGATAAAAGAACCTGAGATAAAACATTTTACTGTTTGTTTTTCCCCAGGGATCCACGCCTCCCATGACCGTGTTTAAAGGAAACAAGCGCCCGTACCAGAAGGACTGCGTGCTCATCATAAACCACGACACCGGGGAATTTGTCCTGGAGAAGCTGAGCAGCAGCATCCAGGTCAAGAAAACCAGGTGAGATACACTGACATAAAGTCATTTCATAAGGACACCTGAGAAGTTTGGCTCCACCTGGTGGACACTGACTATTACTACAATAAATGCAGCAACAGTGTCCAAAAAAGTCACACTGACTCATTCTAGTAGTATTCATTCATTTTGAATCAAAACTGAACATTTATATCCTAAATGCATCATGTTTTAATGTTGTCCTTAAGTAAAACTTGTCCTTGACACAAACATGCTTTTTCTTCTCCATTGTCTTCACATCACCTGGAGGGATTTTACGGAGGTTGAGTTAAAGATAAAAAAAACAGTTGGTGCATCTGCTGCTAATGTGTGTGTTTTAGGGCAGAGGGCAGCAGTAAGATTCAAGCCCGGATCGAACAGCAGTCAGTGCGGTCCAGTCAGCCCAGCTCTCAGTTTAGGGCCCCCACCAAGCCCGGAACCGGGGTCAAGACTTCGCCATCCCCTTCCAAGGATAATCCGTCACCAGAGCCGCAGCTCGATGACATCAAAAGAGGTGAGGACGCTCAGCCACGGCCTGTGTTAGAGCCTTTGTGTTAGAGTGAAGCAAACTCTCTTGTGTGTGTGTGTGTGTGTGTGTGTGTGTTGTCACAAACCCACATTCACCCTTTTCTCAGAGCTGCGAGCAGAGGTGGACATGATTGAGGAGATGAGCAGCAGCGGCAGCAGCAGCTCCTCAGACTCGGCGAGCGCATCGGGGAGCGGTGACGACAGCAGCGACGGCGAACACGACGCCCCGCGACCGCTCAGTCAGACCTCGCCCAGCTGCCAGCCTGTGGCCAACGGAGGAGCCGACTGGCAGCAGGGCAACAACCAGCTCATGAATACGCTCAGTGAGTATCAGAGTGACACAAAGATACTGTCATGCACGTACACACACACTTTAATAACGACCGTCTCTTTTTACATCACAATATTCCTAACCTGTATCACTCTTCCTTTTCTTCCTTACAGGAAATGATCTCCAGCTCAGTGAATCAGGCAGTGACAGTGATGATGACTGACCTCTGCTGGTCAGTCTCATGCTCCCTCCTCTTCCTCCTCCTCCTCTCTGCCTGGTTCTTTTGCTGTGGTAGCTGACTCCAGCTGTATATCTGGTTTTTACTTTATTCTTCGTATCTCCTCAAAGCTGATCAGCCTGGATCTTAAAAGAGTGTATTTTTTATTAGATGTATATTTTGTTTTGTATAGCAAAGTTTTAGAGAAAGAGACTTTTACGTGAGAGGTTTGGCAGATTATATTTGAGAGTGAACACACATATTTTCTGTACCTAGAGCAGCTAGTTTTACCTACTCGTGTCTTGTGTCTTTGTTTGGTCTGTTTGCGGTAAAATGAGGCGGAGACTGACGTGGAGTATCATCCCTCCGTCTCTTCCCGTGTCACATCGTTTGAGGTTTGTGGGGATTATCTAGACATTCTGTTTCAGTCAGATAAGAATATAAAAACAGCATATTTTGCACAGTGCAGCCTGTGCATGATTAGCATCAAAACAGAGACAAAACTCGTCAATTCGTATCATCTGCCAATCTGAGTGTTGAGCTCAGATTATGCAGCGGTGTTGACGGTGAGGCAAAAGTCTCATTAAAGTCACATTTTAACCACAGATGGTTTGTGTGAGGTTGTATAAATGATATAATAATAGTAATATAATTCATGCCACCCATGTGCTTACGACAAATATGAGACATGCAGGAAAAACAGATTTTAGCCACTTAAAGGTCCAGTGTGCAGAATTTAGGGCAAATTACTTTTTAAGTGTACAATCACCTGATTGTATGAATTGTTGTTTCTCATTTTACACAGAATGAACCTTTTATATTCACGTCCGGAGCTGAGTCAACTCTATGGAGACCACTAAGTTTTTTTCACAGTGGCCCACAAGGGACAAACTAAACATCTTTTGAGCTTTGACGCTAACTGAAGGCTACATGGGTTCTCCAACACACTTGGAAGAGAAGGGTGAGGTGAGGGATATTCAGCTACACACTGTACCTTTAAGAAAAGGTAAAATCCACACCTTTATGTTATATTCCGCATATATTCACCGCTTGATCGCACTCTTACTCAATCTTCCCTGACTGGAGACTGAAGCTTGTGTTGCTCTGTAAACCGCTCACTCCCCTGGACCAAAGTCCATACAGAAAATGTGCGTTTTCTTCACACCATCCACTGCTGCTTCCATCAGTAATCATAAAGGTCATTTTTTTGTGTTTTAAATACTTTTTGTTTGTATTTCATTGAGGAACGCAAACAAGATAGCAGTCGACGAGCAGTACCTCACGCAATCATACTTAAAAAAACCAAACCATGAACTAACTCTTTACATTGTTGTTTTGCTCATACGGAGCAGTAAGCTAATTTAAATGTCAATAACACAATAACAGTATAACCAGTTACAGTATGAAAACAATACCTCAGGGTTAACTACAGTTAATCACAGTTATTATTATCAGTTATGATATTTGGAACCCGATCGGGATTAAATCCAGAAAAGGGCAAACACATTTCCCTTTCAAAAAGATGTGATTGTCACTTATATACAGCACCCTCTCATGCCTTATACAGCTGCTCAGACTGGAAACAAAGGTGAATGTATCATTTCTTTTTTTAAATGCCAAAGAGTTGATGCCGTGGGTTCATTCTGCTTCTGTCGGAGTCTGTGATGTGTTTATTAACAGCTGAGCTCGTTACTGGATTTTGTCGTTTAATATTTGGGAAATAATATCACTTTTATTTCGATATGCACCCTCACATTGGGAGAATTATGTGACATTATGGCATTTGTTGGTGCTTTATATCACGGTTGTACAGAGCAGAGATAAGTGTAAGTTAGTGTTTGAGACGACGACAGTTACAGTTCTGTCCTGTTTGTCGGATTATTTGCCGTTTGTGTGTTTGTTTGTTTTGTGTGAGAAGCGTCTGTTAAAAAAAACAAAACACTGCTCCGGCTCAGTTCTGTTGTCTGATGGACTCTGTTGTTGTTGTTGTTTTTGGTGCTTTAGGTTTTTCGGTCATGTTCTAGTGATACGTTTACAGGAAATGCGTTTGTACAAATTTGAAGTGTATTAAAAGTTTGTCAATGTGTTTAAAAAGTGTCATTCTTTTTTTTATTTGACGAGGGACATGGTGTAACTATGGCAACAGTAATGTGCAGTATTTCACTGTCAAGTTCAGAGAGATTTTCTTTCATGAGAAGGAGTTTGCTGAGCGTGAAATTATGAAAAAGGCTTGTAATAATTATAAAAAAAAAGGGTCCTGAAATCCTTGAAGGTTTTACATATGAAAAAAAAATCTCAAGGCCCTTGAAAATGTCATGGGTCATTGAAAGTGCTTGAATTTTGTGCAAGAAAGAAGTTAAGTTGATATTAAGTAAATGTTAGTAACGCCAGAACAAGCATCGAGTCATAATTACTAGCGCTGTTGTGGACACTGTCCACTGTCTCTCTGTCATTGACGTGAGACACCGTGCAGAACAATGAGCGAGTAACGTAAAGCAAGAGAGAGCAAACGACGACGTGATGAAATGAAAATTCCTAGATCTCACCATAGAAAAATTACAAATAATGACTTTGACCAAGATCCCAAGGACAATCACATGTTCAGATGCAGAGCGTGCTGCAAATCAATAAAAGTGGACGCCATCATGGGCAAAGTGGCTCTTACAAGTCGCCCTCCCAGCACATTCAATCCTTGAATTTGGGGAAATTGGTCCTGGAAAGTCCTTGAAAAGTCCCTTAAGATGAAGATGTGGCAACCCTGAAATTTAAAAATTTTAAATAATCAACTTTGGGGGCAGTCTCACTTCAAGCATAATAACTCTTGGTATGAATTTATATGATTTGCCAACTCACAAAAAGCAACTAAACGTGATTTTACACTTTTATTTCAGTTCAGTCTCGACTTTAACTTCATTTTTAAAAAAGGATATTCTCAGGCATTTGCCCATTAAATGGGAAAAGTGTGAAAGGAGAAGAAACAGAGAGAGAGAGAGAGAGAGAAAGGAGGGGGCAAACTTGAATCAAAGTAAAAAAACAACAACACTGGATTTAAATCCAGGCTGCTGCAGGAAGCCTGAGTCGGGTGAACCAACTTTAAATGAACATAAAATTCCGTAAATTCAGACTGATGAGTTGTTATCAATACTTGACTTCATTTTTTTCCTGTCTGGCAAATCACCATCCTTTCTTTGTTTTTTTTAGGGATTTGAACCAGCGACCTCAGACGTTCTTCTACGCCGATTGTTCAGTAAAATATCTCAAGGCTCCAAAGAGTAAAGACAAAAAAGTCAAAGTGTAACTTTGATAAAAAGATTATATTGCTGGTCTTAAATAATCGTTGTCAAGTGAAACATATATGCTTTAGATGAACACCTTCAGTTTGATACGAACCACAACGAGCTGTACACGGAGCAGAAACGCAATACAGTACTTTTTCCCTGCGATGGTGCAACAACTGAGTCACAGTAACACAACAGTAACACTACAAATACATAAATAGCTTCTGTTTCCCTTTAAATCGATTAGAACTCAATTATATCCGCGATTCTGGCTCCTTCTACGACATGTCATTTGACTAATATATAAATTAACAATATCAACAACAAATAATAATTATAATAATTATAATAATATAATAATAATTAGAACAACAATATAAAAGCATTTTTGTCTTTCATATAAATCTGGTTAGCTTACAGTATGAAACGAGGATCACGGGGACAGTTTGATATGATGCGTCAGACAGTTTGTTTCTCTGCTTTGACTCTCGCTCGAGTGTTTGTGAGAGAAACGCTGGCCGCCATTTTGGCTCGAACAGGAGTCCATCGGCCTTGGTTGTTTCCTGAGCGTCTGTAATCACGCGCCGGACCTTCCCCAGACAGCAGAGAGCATTAAACCTCCAAGCGGTTTTCCCTTGAGACTTGAGTTCTTTCTCTACCAAGCCTAGCATTAGCATTGACCTTCTGTGGCGGCGACTGGTGTCGTAACAGTACATGAAATCACGCAGTGCTTGAGGATCACCACTGCGGCACTCGATGAGTCGACTCCAAACCCAAACTCTTCCTGGCAAGTTGGGCACCGTGTATTTATGAAACTAAATGACCCTCCCCTTTTCCTAAACCTAACCTAACCTAACCTAACCCCCCTCCCACCCAGGTCACAAGGGTCACCGGCCAGGACAGGAAATGGGTTTGATGCATCGGCCCTGGAACAGCACCAGGTTGGCGGGACAGTGGCAGCCGGCCACGCAGGGCTTGTGGCACGGTCCGATCTCGTTCCAGTTGTCGCAGGTTTTGGTGCAGCCCGGGCCGCAGGTGTCGTACACGGCGCCGTGTTTACACTGGGTCGCTGATGGGAGGGAAGAGAAGGTCGTACACTTTAAAAATGAGCGCGTCAGCTTTGAAATATCTGGTGTGAGAGCTGTTAGTCGTCGATCGGAGGATGGCCTGATGAGTGTCGAGGGGTTAGAGCGAGAAAAAAGACAACATGCACAAACATGAATACTGTCACGTGTATCTGTCTTTATTAAAGGGATAGTTCAATAGTATGCTTTTATAGGAATACTGTATGTTTCTGGTTTATCAGACAGCCTTTACCGACTGGAAACTGAAGTGTGTGTGTGACTTTGTAAACCGCTCACTCTCCAGTATCAAATCCCAGAGAGAAAATCAGTGTTTTTAACATTCAACGCTGTCATGTTTGGTTAGTTTATGTCACTCAGGTAAATGAAAATCAAGACGATTTCAAACACCCAACTCTCAAAATAACACCTTTGAACTTAATGATGGAGGCAGCAGTGAATGGACGACACCTGTGCGCCGTGATGTAAAAATGCTGATTTTCTCTATAGATATTGGTGCAGGAAGTGAGAGGATTGCAAACAACACTTTGATTTTATTAGGTGCGCATTTTGTGAAGTGCTATGAACTACAGAACCAATAGCCATACAGTGTTCAAAAATGTTGAATTTTGAAAAGTTAAAAGTGGTTTGAACTCTTGATAATCTGCCGATTATTGATTATTTGAAATGATCTACAAGCTGGTTTGGTTTTAATCAGTTAAAAAAAAAAGAATTAGTGGTATTTAATCATCAGAATAAGTGGTATTTTTGGTCTTTCACTCACCCATACAGGCGGTGTCGGCCCTCCAGAGGACGGGCACTCCCTCCCTCTCACAGGCTCGGCTGTAGGCGATGAATGACTCGCAGTAGCAGTTTTTATGGACCGGGCATTCACACATGTCCGTCACACACGACCTGCAGGGGGCAGCATTTAGTTTATTCATGAGGATGAGAGATGTACAGTTTGGTTCTGATCAGTTTATATCTGTTTTCTTTCTCCAGCTCTTAGTTTCTACTGAGGCTCCTGCAAAACCCAGATAATAAAGATGAAGCGAGGAACATAGAGTATGACAGACACTGACATTACTTTAAAAACAACAACAATATAATTCTAACAGTTAAATATTCCCTGAAGGTGTTCTTAAGATAACACTTTCACACATGACCTCTTACTACCAGAATATGAGTTAATCCATGAGTGTAAATAAACATTTGAGCAAAAGTTTAAGAAATTTCCTCAAATTTTCCCTGAGATGTTGCATTAATAAGATCAAACACATGTTTTTAATTGTCACAGTCGTCTTCCTCTTCAACTTTTACCAACCAGCAAACTCTTAGACACACACTGAAGTCTGGACGTGTTTTAAAACATTAGTTTGGACGAATGTTTTCATCATGACATCACACACACACTTCTGTCCTCACCTGTAGAAAGGGCCGAAGTCGACCACCCGGTGACACTTCTGAAACTCCCACGACTTTATCTTCTGGCACTCCCTGTGAGCACGGAACTTGACTTTGACGCTGCCGGGACACAGGAAGGACGTAGGCCGGCGAGGCAGAGCCTGCTGGGTGCACACCTCGTTTCCGTCGACTCGCCACGACTCGGCAAACTCGTCCAGGTCGAACTTGAACTGGCCGTCGCCTCCCATGGTGTCGTCGCGCTTCTGGCCATTGTAGTTGCCGCACAGGCCGCAGAGACGTCCGCGCAGGTGAGGGGCGGCTACGACCTCAACGAAACTGTCGCCGTCCCATGTGATCTCCAGACCTGCCGGTGGAGGTGAATAAAACTTTGTATTTTATTTTCACTACAAGTTTTAACAAAACTGGATAAAGCCTTTTGTCAATACTCTCTGTTCATTTAGTCGTCTTCTAAAAACATACAGATGCTTAAGAAATTAATATGACCAGAAATTGTTGGGGGCAGTGTAACCAATAGTTGTCCTGAGATGACCATGGACATTTTAACATTAGCTTCGTGAAATAAACAACATTGTGGCCCCTTTTATATTTTAATAAATACAAGATCATAACCTCATTCACCTTTACTATGTTTGCGTGTGTGCTGCCCTCATGTGGAAGTACTGCTAAACAGCAATGCCAACGTCGTTTCAGACAGTCAAAGCTTTAGATGTTTGAATGAATGAATGAGCCTTTAAAACTTAAGCATTCCTTTAAAAAACGTACTAATTTGTTCCTAGTGGCAGAAAATGTCACCTTCCCAAAAACTGCTGTAAAAATAAAATATATAAATATTTTTTCCACTTTATATGAGTCAGTCTTTTAAAACTACTTCAGCCTGAAATATACATATCAAATATGAATTATATTTTTGTAGTATGTTTAAACAACAATCATTACATTACATTACATTACATTACATGTCATTTAGCAGACGCTTTTATCCAAAGCGACTTACAAAAGTGCATTTAAACATTTGGGTACATATAAGAGCTAGAAGTAAGTAAGAGCTTCAAGTAGAACAAACTATTAAGTGCTAGTCATAAGGGCGATGTAC
>NW_025320848.1:0-10168 GCF_019176455.1 Solea senegalensis | reverse complement strand
CAATTTAATTGCGAGCCCATGTTTCTTGTAAGGAAGCAGCAGCAGCGGCGTAAAAGCCTACAGCACCTGGTTTTCCCAGGCGGTCTCCCATCCAAGTACTAACCCGGCCGGACCCTGCTTAGCTTCCCAGATCAGACGAGATCGGGCGTGCTCAGGGTGGTGTGTCAGTAAGCCGAGGGGCTGGCGACAGAGAGTGCCTTTATGGACTAGGCAAGGCCCCTGCTCGTGGAGGGGCATGTTTCTTGTAAGGAAGCAGCAGTGTAAAAGCGTGCAGCGGTGTAAAAGCTTACAGCACCTGGTATTCCCAGGCGGTCTCCCATCCAAGTACTAACCAGGCCCGACCCTGCTTGGCTTCCGAGATCAGACGGTGATCGGCGTGCTCAGGGTGGTGCGGCTGCTTCTCCGGGGTTGGGACACAGACTGCTTTATGCGGGATCGGGCAGTTTCTGCGCCGCGGGCGGGCTCAAAAGTCAGCTCGACACACTGCACTCTGCCTGCCCCCACCACATGCTACACTTCCAGTCCAGTATCGGAAGCGGCTAACGATGGGTATGCTGTTGGTGCCGTCATGTCCAGTTGTTGCTGAATCTATAGGAAACGACAGCCAGGCATGCCAGTAAAAAAGGTCGAGTGTTTCCTCTCCAATGTGTGCTGGAGGTTGAAGTTGAACATAGCACAGCATTAACGAGCAACTGAGTCAAGGCATTGGCCTCTGGGATTATTCATTTCAGCACCATCAGCCAAAGAGCTGTGTCTGGCAAGAGCCACCCGGTGTTTGGCGAGTACACCTCATACTTACCTGGCAGGGGAGATACCATGATCAAGAAGGCGGTTCACCTAGGGCGAGGCTCAGCCATTGCACTCCGGCTGTGTTGACCCCTGCAAATTCCCCAAACGTGGGAGTCTTGACTGCATAATTTTTGCTAGTGGGGTGCTGCGTCCGCGCTTTCCCCCGATGATGTCGTTGTAAGCAAAGGTCAGCCGCCCGAAGTTCAACGTTGTGTGCCCATCTCCAAACTTCTCACGTCCCTGCGGAGCAACATCCCCAGTCTTTCCAAGTTGCTGGGAACGTGATGGTTGTGGGTGTTGTCTTTCAGCTCAAAGCAAATGTCACGCTCCCTTTCCCAACTCTTTGTAGAAGAACTCGATTGTTGGAGATGGATCCATGGCCAACATGCCAAGGGTTAATACTTTGGCGCTTGCTCTGTTCACTCCGTGCAGTGACCTGATGTTGAAGTGATGCCAGGAGCAACTCACCATTTCAGAAGCCCTGATGAGGTGGGAAATGGCCCGGCAGTTTGTACTGCTCAGTGTGACACGGAGCTGCTTTGCTCATGCACTCACGTCTACCACTAAATGTTGGAGGTGTGCCAGTGAGCGAGGAATGTGCCACAGCCTCAGCGACTGATAGAAAACTGCAGCGCACAACCGACAGTAGGACAGCGCGTCCAAACATGCAGTCAAATCTGGGCGGTTTATTGGCCGACTAAGCAAAAACGTTGAAGGAAGGCCGTCCCAAGGTGGCCGGCCGGCCGGCCGCCCGAGACTGTGGTGACTCCGGCGGATAGACTCCTCGGCTGCGCTCCAGGACAGGGGCTACGTTGACTCTGGTTTCTCTTCAAACTGCACAAGTCTTTCGCCTTTTACTAAAGACTTCCGTGGAGAGGGACGTTCAAGAGTTTAAGTTATTTTTGGTGGGCTTTGCTGTAAGGCTGCGCCCTTTGAGTGTGTCAAATGTCAAGCAGCTGTCTGTCAAGGCCCAGAGGTGCACTTAGGTCAACCTTGGGGCGGAGGTGATCAGCAGCAGCAGCCTTTGTTATGCGCCCTTAAAAACATGGCACCACAACAACTGACTTGTGTGCCAAGATCTTGGGTTGGCCCCAGACACCTGTGGGCCATCGCTTCTCGGCCTTTTGGCTAAGATCAAGTGTAGTATCTGTTCTTATCAGTTTAATATCTGATATGTCCTCTCATGGGGATTAAATAATAAATGCATTTTTGAGCAGTGGGAGGTGAAAACTGGGGCTTGCTCTCTTCACTCCTTGCATTGACCTGGTATTGCAGTGCCACCAGGAACGGTGCACCATTCTCTTTTTTCTGTGAAAAGCAAAGCGAAGCTGAAACCAGAAAGACATCAACCCGCGCCTGTGCGTCAATTTAATTGCGAGCCCATGTTTCTTGTAAGGAAGCAGCAGCAGCAGCGTAAAAGCTTACAGCACCTGGTATTCCCAGGCGGTCTCCCATCCAAGTACTAACCCGGCCCGACCCTGCTTAGCTTCCGAGATCAGACGAGATCGGGCGTGCTCAGGGTGGTATGGCCGTAAGCCGAGGGGCTGGCGACAGAGAGTGCCTGTATGGACTAGGCAAGGCCTCTGCTCGTGGAGGGGCATGTTTCTGTGGCGAAGCAGCAGTGTAAAGCGCAGCGTGCCATAGCACCTGGTACTCCCAGGCTTGCCTCCATCCAAGTACTAACTATACCACCCTGCTTGGCTCAGATCAGACGAAAGATCGTATGCTCAGGTGGTATGGCCGTAGCCGCTGGGGACAGACCGCTTTTATGGACTGGGCAAGGGCCCCCGCGCCGCGGGGCGGCTCAAAGTCAGCCCTTCGACACACTGCATTTCAGCTTTACATGCTACACTCTAGTCCAGTATCGAAGCTTACACCGAGATAAGCAAGGGCTGTTGGTGCCGCCATGTCCAGTTGTTGCTGAATCTATAAAACGACAGCCAGGTATGCCAGTAAAAAAGGTCGAGGGTTTCCTCTCCAATGTGTGCTGGAGGTTGAAGTTGAACATAGCACAGCATTAACGAGCAACTGAGTCAAGGCATTGGCCTCTGGGATTATTCATTTCCAGCACCATCAGCCAAAGAGCTGTGTCTGGCAAGAGCCACCCGGTGTTTGGCGAGTACACCTCATACTTACCTGGCAGGGGAGATAACATGATCAAGAAGGCGGTTCACCCAGGGCGAGGCTCAGCCATTGCACTCCGGCTGTGTTGACCCCTGCAAATTCCCCAAACGTGGGAGTCTTGACTGCATAATTTCTGCTAGTGGGGTGCTGCGTCCGCGCTTTCCCCCGATGATGTCGTTGTAAGCAAAGGTCAGCCGCCCGAAGTTCAACGTTGGGTGCCCATCTCCAAACTTCTCACGTCCTTGCGGAGCAACATCCCCAGTCTTTCCAAGTTGCTGGGAACGTGATGGTTGTGGGTGTTGTCTTTCAGCTCAAAGCAAATGTCACGCTCCCTTTCCCAACTCTTTGTAGAAGAACTCGATTGTTGGAGATGGATCCATGGCCATCATGCCAAGGGTTAATACTTTGGCGCTTGCTCTGTTCACTCCGTGCAGTGACCTGATGTTGAAGTGATGCCCGGAGCAACTCACCATTTCAGCCCGATGAGGGAATGGTTCAGAAATGGGCTGTGGAGAAGAGAAAAGAGGAGTGTGTGCTGTTGGTCACTGCTGTGTGAGAGGAAGAGCAGACTGAGATGAAGTGTGGCAGACTGTAGGAGAGCAAGGAAATAAGGGAAGTCAACCTTATGTGAAAAGTGGATGTAGTCTTCTGTCTGCAGGAAGAAGGAATGGAGTGGAATGGAGTGGAGATTCTGGAGTGAACCACTGGTTGCAAAAAGAACTACATTTGAATAGAATTCTAATGGAAAATTAGCCTTTTTCTCACGACTTTAACACCAGTAAAGTTTTCCTGAGTATAAATGGTCTCAATCATGACTTTCAGGTCTTTTGCAATAAATGATGTCATGATGTTACGTTCTTCTTCGATGATCTGCATATTGACTTCATCAGTTTTGTAAATGATGTTACCATTTAGAAAAAAAAGAAAAATAAATGGTTTTGGCACTGGAAGACTGCGTACACTCACTTTTTATGTACGGTTTGTGGTGTATGGCTATCAGTGGTAGCAGGTGAGGAGCCCCACTGTGAACCTCAGCCTGTCTGCGAAGTCTCATCTGATAACGAGCAATTCAGCAGCAAACTCGTCCTGCACCACCGCACACGCACGCGCCCGCACACACACACACACACACACATTTCTGTATGTTGTATAATATTCCTGCTATTAATATCTCCTTTATAGAACATGGGCTGGTAGGCTGATTATAGCTATATCGCTATAGTGTGTTTTTCCTACTCACCAGTATAATCACTATGTCGATGTGTATATATTTTTTTTTTTCTTTGAGGTGATGATAGAAGTTCACACACCTTCCTTTTGAAAGAAAACACCGCATTGAGTGCAAGTGTGCGGAGATCTCTCGCCTACCCTTTTTACCCTCGACACAATTTTGGTGACTTAAGCCATGTTCCTGCAGTATATAGGCTGAGGCTTTTTTTTCATGTTGTAAACTGCTGTTTTTATTGAAATCCTTTTTTTTATTTTCACGATAAAACATTGATATGTGTGAGAATGCATTCATACCCATACTAGCTGACATATTTTGGTCTCTTTTTTACGTCTCTCTCAGCTCTACTTCACATCCATCATCTCCAAGGCAACCACTCTGTGAAGGCACACGTAAAGATTATCTGTTGTCACTCATGTCCCTCTCTCCTTGTTGTCCACCAGCTATTCTATCTTTCAATTGCACTAAAAAAAAAACTCCCATCAGCGTCCAGCTAAACATCTCTTCCATGCTGCTGCACGTTTCTGAACTACCACACCAGTTTCCTCCCGTCAGGTCTGAGCTGCCATGTGTCTTACTTCACTGGCTGCAGATAAGGTGTCAGGGTGAATTCTGACTCAGGCCAAGATATTTCATTATTGTCTTCATCACTATGTTGTTAGACATTGTAGCTGTTTCATTTGTCAGTAATGGCTTAATTTGATCTTGATTTTTATTTCCAAAGAATACAAATAAGTTTTTTTCTCCTGTTGTCTCAGAGTGAGACGATCTTTCTTTTGTGTGCAGGAGTTAATGAGGTGAATATCTGTGATTGAATGATAAGTAAAGCATTGGGGAAAGTGGAAAAAAAATCTGTTTTAGTTAACAGAATATCATTGTAAGAAATAAATAATTGGGTGTCCTAGGCAAATTTGACATTCTAAATTGACCCTAGGTGTGAGAGTGAATGGTTGTTTGTCTACATGGCCCTGTGATGGACTGACGACCTGTCCAGGCTCTATGTCACCTAGGATTGGCACCGCGACCCTCATGTGGAGGATTAAGGGGTAGAAGACGGATGGATGAGATTAAGAATTTGAGCTCATAGACATGTTAAGTTAAAGGTCCGATATGCAATACTGGAACACCACTAGTTGCAGTTGAACGTGCGTGTCACACCAAACAAAAGTGACACTGACAGCTAATGCCAGTGAGCTGTTATGTCTGTCTGTCTGTTGTCACTATATGTCTCTCTGTCCGTGTGTGTATCTATTTATCTGCTCACCCTTAGAACACCTTATTTGTCAACGGAGTTTTCAACAAATGACATCAGTGACTGATGTTAAATTGGCGACTCAACTGTGGAGCCGATTTACAGACGAAGACACTGATTGCTTCTGTTCAGCAGCTTAACTGACTGTCTAAAGGACGGTTTGACTAAATTGAGGAGCAATGTGTCGATTGATGCGTTGATTGTCCAATCACTCAGGCACACGTTACGAATCAAACCGCAACTGACTGACTGACCGACATACAGACAGTCCTTGTGCACATAACCAACCCACCCACTGACTCTACTGACGGAGTGAGATGCCTCTTTAATTGACTGACTAATTGACTGTCTGGTTGTCTTACTGACTGTGTAATCAGTGAATGCCCATGTGTTTATAAAGCAGCTATATCCACAGCCACTCGGTTGCGTGTGTCTGATTGACAGTCCTGCCTGGCAACTGTCTCGGTCCCTCCCGAGAAAGAGAGGGAGAGAAGCGAGTGCTGTTAGCATTGAGCAGAGAAGACAGCTATTGATTTTTCTGCTTCTATTTTATTTTTGTTTTTTCCCCACATAGAAAAGGCAAGTGAGGAAGTCCGGAGAGTGAAGAGTGATGTGAGCGAGCGAGCATCTGCAGTAATTATATATTGGACAGATGTGCATTCACATGTTGCTCTGCTGCCTGTGTGTTGCCCATTAACTTATGACAATGGGTTTGTGAGGATAGTTCCCTGTGACTGCTATCTACCCCACACCACTCTCTAATTGGATAAAAACTGACAGGTGGAAGAAAACATGTTTGTGTGTCTGCATTTGTGTGTGTGTGTGTGTGTGTGTGCGTGCATGCGTGCGTGCAAAGCAGTGTTTTTGTGTGTAAAAACGAATCTCCGCTGACACTTTTCCATCTCAACAAGAGTCTGTGATAATTAAGTGCAGCTGCTGCTTCAACTCTGCACCTTTTGCATCGACACAGTGTAAAAAAAAAAAAAGCTCCCATTACAACAGATTGAGGCGCAAAAGACATGAAAATATGAAAGAACAAGGAAATTACATTGTGTGGGGGGTTGACGCGTACAATAAAGCACTGCAGTGACACTTTACATTTATACTTTGTAAAAAGAGTTCATGTTTTAAGGCAGCCCTAAACAGGAATCTGATATTTCTTAGCCAATATCTTTGTTTGTTTTCCATTCTTATCTCCGTTTTGTGTCTGCACTACAGTACACATGTACTAAATTATTAAATTAAATACATGCAACAGGTACTTTCTTCTAAACGTAAACAAATAAACGTTTTATTGACTTAGCAGTATTTATTAAGTTCCTGAGAACTGATTAATTGCTCTACATCTAGTAATATTATGGTAATACCATCTTATTCCCCATGCAAGGAATTTCATACGATATATTATGTGAATACCATGTTATTTACAAAGTAATAGCCAGGTATCGGCTTGGAAATGTCAATTACTAAAGGCTGCAATCAGTTTAATACCTTAAAAGGAAAATGTTGGAGTCAAAATTGATAATTTCATTTGTTATTGCCCAGCTAATACTTGGTGATTTATGGAGAAATAACATCTTATTACCATTAAATTACTTCCATATTACAAAATTATGTGCGTGCTATTAACATATATATATACTGTACTGTAGTACTTACAATACAGTACTACCACTTAACATTTGAATGTGATATTGTAATGCTTAGTTCTAACTAGGAGTTACACAGAGTTAAAGCCAGCATATATAACGTGTGTACGTCTACACTTATGTGCAGACCTTGAGGCAGAATATTTGGCTGTCCCCTCTTTTTTTTCTTGTCTTAAAATTATTCAAATGAGATGGCGACGGCAGCAGTCCAAGTTTAGATTTAGGGCACCGGAGTTAGCTGTGAACTGTGCGCGGCGGCGTTGGTTTAAAATGCAGCAGCCTCCTCGTCGACTGTGCATGCATAATGCGGTTCACTCACACAGACGCACTGTGGTCCTGCTTTATGTTGTAGGACCTGAGTGGCACAGCAAAGCGAAATCCCCTCGTCACATTTGTCGCTCCTCTCTCACTCAGTGGCACAGGCTGTGATGCCCTCCGATGCACTTGGCAAGAGAACCAACTTGCCTGCCAGTGTATCGGCCTGCCAGCAGAGCACCGGGGTAGTTAACATGCCAACTAGTCCACCCAGCAGCTAACGCTTCACTAACTCTGGGTCATCCTGTGTCTCTTTCTATGCCACTGTTTGTTTGTGTTTGTTGTCACATGAGTTGAACTGTTCCCTAAAGTGGACTGACTTTCTAAAACAGCAGCAGAAGACCTTCATTAATAACAGTCCTGTTGATTCATTAAAAAGAATTAACACAGCAGTCGCAGAACTTGTGTGAGGCATTTGATATTGGTCTGTCATGCAACATAACTTAGTAAATATTATTTTTCTCGAGCTTTGTATCCATTTTTAGAATAACAATCCCATTGTATTTTAGCAAACCTTAAAGCTCTCCCAGCTCCTAATGCTCCTATCACCACTGGGACTACAGTTACCTTTACTGCCCACATCTTCTCCTCTTTCAGCCCTGGGTATTTGTGAAGCTTCTCGTGTTCCTTCTGCGAGATGTATATAGATGGATGGATAGATAGATAGATAGATAGATAGATAGATAGATAGATAGTTTGCATGTTCTCCCCATTTGTGCGTGGACTTTCTCCAGGTTCGGGGATTAGGCAAATTGGACACACTGTAGGTGTGAGAGTGGATGGTTGTTTGTCTCTATGTGTCCCTGTGATGGATTGGAGACCTGTCCAGGGTGTGACCCCGCCTTTTCCCCCTATGTCAGCTGGGATTGGCACCAGCGCCCCCCCTACAACCCACGATGTGGAGGATAAAGCGGTAGCTGGATGTATGGATGGATCTTAATCTGTACTTAATCTTAAATTTGATTTGGAAAATCCTGCCAGTTCCCTGATAGAAAAAACAAGGTATTTACTGACCTTTGATACATTTCCCTTGGAACATGTTTTGTAGGAGCAACAACAAGTCCTACATGTTACACACTGGACCTGTGAGATTAGTTGAAACCATGAATGGTCATGAATTGTCACTTTTGCAAACATTGTGCAGTTTAAACCCTTTGTCTCTGGTGTAGATCCATTGTTATGATACATCTCTGCAGATATAGTCTGCAGTGACTCACTGTGATTCTCCGGATGAAAACTGGGAACATTTTGTGACAGCCTCACTCAGTTTTCAGTAGATACGTAGTTGTAACGTCATTGACAGTGAAATGACAGCTATTAAAACTTACAATACATGACGGTAAAAAATTGTATCTTTCTACTCCAAACATTCACTCAAGGCTGAATTGAATGTTAGGCTCTACTGTACGTGGAGTTTAAAAAAAATGCCTGTTACCTTCTGTCAAAGTCTGAGTTAGGATTCCAAAAAATAGAAGAAATGCTGAGTTTTCTTTAGTGACATTTAAATATTTAGACCGGGTACTTTCTCTGCATTTTTTATAACATACAGTGAGACTCGAGGGGGGGACTGAGTTTCCTACAATGCCTCCTGACTTTTGTAAGTTTTCTCTCGGGTTCTGGAAATGTAAATTTAAAATTTGATGCTCTCTCTTCTTTTCTACCCCTTCCTTGTCTCTCACCTCCCATTTCTTTAGAGCTTACTGACAAATCACGGCTGAGAAACCTCCAGAAAGTCGGAGCGGGAGAAGTGAAGAAAAGGAGAGCATGTCAAATCCGTCCGTTTCCTGACTTCCCTCTGTCCTTCTCCTGTCCATCTACGCGTCCTTTTATTTCGCTTCCACCACTGAATAAACCCAGTTTCTTTCCCACTCTGCAGCCTTTCTTGTTTTTTGAGTGTATTATCTTGATTTGTCACTCTAGAGTGTATGATGTGTTGATTTATTGTCAAGTTGCGGCGGCACATCCCTGCTGCCGCTGAAATAATCCCAGTGATCTGGTGCTGATGAGACTGCAGGTCGTGTGTGTGTGTGTGTGTGATGCATCAGCCCATGGTCGTCTTTTTTCACAGCATGATAATAATGCTTCCACTACTGAAAATGGGGTCGCGTGCACCCTTGTGACACTGCTGTGCAGGCCCACAGGCTTGATTGTGTGCCATGCTCATGGTTTCATTAAGAGAGAGAGAAGGGAAAAGGAAGTGAAGAAAATGAGGGCTAAATGAAGTGGAGGACGGGTGAATAGTGAAGCGTGCTTGTATATTAATATGTACATGAATGTGTATCCCTGTCTATATAGTGCACTTGTTTGAATATGTGTGTGTTGTCACTTAAAGGTGCTCGCGTGAAAAAAAAAGAAAAGAAGCATGCTCGTGAGCAACACGAGCACCGGACAGGCCGCGCATTGTCCCTGCAAGCTGTGTTTCCATGGCGACAGCAGGGGTTGGTGCTACCAGCAAGGTGTGGAGAAGCCTTCCAGATAACCCTGAAGGTCAGCACACAGAGCGACAGCTCACAGCACTACTCTGTACACACTCACTTCACCCCCCCTCTCTGTGTGCGTGTGTGAGTGTCTTTGTGAGGACCAAACAAATCTATTAACCATAGAAAATGAGGACATTTTGGCCATTCCTTTTAGGGTTCTGACTTGTTTTTAGGGATAGGGTTAGGCTTTTATTTGTGATGGTTAAGGTCAAGTCAAGGAACAAGGATTTCCTGGCATAAATAAATGACTTTCTCAGGAACAGTAGTCCTTATGGTGACCAAAACCTGGACCTAATGAGGCAAAATACCTAATGAGGCAAAATACAATTTT
>NW_025320847.1:0-33068 GCF_019176455.1 Solea senegalensis | reverse complement strand
CAACCATTCACATATATCACTTAAAACCTAAAACTTAGTATTGGCCTCATTAATCCAGTAAAGACTGGCCTCTGTTCTACAGTCACATTTGCGTTTCCTCCAGCTGTTACATTTTATTATCAGACGTCCAACTAAATAACAACTGGAGAAATCATCAAGCCACAGTATATAAAGTATATATAAAATTCAGTTTTGCTGCTTCTATAGAAGATATTCCTCCATCGTTGTTGACTTGGTCTGTTGTAACATATAGATGGAAAACGTTGTAGGTTTGAATGTTCATTTCAAGTCTGGTTAAGTGCATTCTCTGTGTTGAGCCCAGACTAAATATAACCTCAGAGAGACTTTCATTAAAGTGCTTGCATTTCTATTTAAAAACACTGACACGCAAGCTGAAACAAGCTTTTGCCTCCTATTTTTTTATTTTACTTTTTATTGATAATGCCTTTGTCCTCTACTCTGCCATTTGTTTATGCAAATGCTTAAATGTACACTGGACAGTTAAAAGTTATTTGAACAGGCAAAACAAGAACTTTATCACAGTTAATGACATGTTTCATCTCACACTTTCATTCCCAAACTTATCTGGGAGGAACATTCGACTTCACAATGTCAGTCCTGCTGTGGTAGAGCTGCACCACAGCAACATGGCTGTGTTTGTGTTCTCTCCCAGTGATCTTGTTAAGTCATGGTGTCTGGCCTGTGGGTGCAGGGCCACAAAAAGCTGCAGTACAAATATAGACCACGACGTTCTCTTAACACAGGCAGCTGTTCACATACATGCAACTCACCTCAAACTCACCTGCAAGTGTCTACAGATTTTTACAGTGGTCATAAATAACGTGTATTTCTGTTTCATGTGGCCTTTATGTTATTGTCTTGCAGATGATATAAATGGCTACCACCAACACGCCTCATCCAGCTCAGGATCGCTGCAGCAGGGACAATCGGCGGTAAACAGCAAACTCACCACTTGCTCCTCATTCTGATTATTCTGCATATTTTTTGATGTTGTGAACATACTGTGTATCAGCAACCTAAATATGTGAAGACATGACCTTCCTAAACAGCTTCCCATGAATAATAAACAATAGGTCTCTGTTCGGCACTTATCATATCTTCATTTCCACCTCACCTCCTGTTCACATCTTAGCAGGAAGGTCATTGTGCATGTGCCAGGAGTTGAACTTAGACTTTCTCCCTCCCTAGCCTTCCTCTACTTTAGAGTTTAGTCGTATAATTTGAAACAATTTAAACAATTAATATTCCAATTAACTGTGGAATACTTGTTTGAAACAATTTATATCTGTAAGTCCTCAACCTTGCATTAGAATATTATTTTATCACATCATGTCCAGTGTGTAGAATTTATGGGAATCTACTGTAACAACAGAAAATTAAAAACAGTCACACTTCAATAGCTAGTTGCAATATATAATTTCACCCCTAGATTTCACTAAATCCCACATCCTGGTCTTGTTAATGTTTTGATGGTTTTGTGTATAATAAATCCATTACATGAAAGTACAATAGCACTTTTTAGTTTGGCGTAATGGAAGCACTTACTTACTTCTAGCTCTTGTTTGTACCCAAATGTTGAAATGCACTTATTCTAATTTGCTTTGGATAAAAGCGCCTGCTAAATGACATGTCATGTAACGTAATGTAACAATAACCTGAAGCAGACAAAATCACAAATTAGTCATAATTGCAATAGCATTTCACTGGAATCTGATAAACAAGAGCTTAGTTTGCCCACAGCCCACAATGAATAGTCTCAGTTTTGAGAGAAAAGTGTGTTTTTATAAATCCACATAATAGTTTTAAACCTGTCAGAGATAACTCTTATGCTTCTGTCCAGTCCTCTTTAATGCCTGATGTGTGTGTAGAGACCTGTGAGTCTCTCTGCAGCAGCCTGGCCTCCCTGGCCCAGTCTGACCACAGCGACAGTCTCCAGACTGAGGCTGAGACGTTAGAGCGAATCAGTACTTTGACCGGGGTAAGACGCCGGTCAGGGGCACAGTTGCATGTTGCTGTGTCAGTGTCTGTGTGAGGCCAAGTCTGACTGAAACTATTCAATGGTTTCCTGAGTGAAGTGTATGAGAATAACCCATGTCTAAACACAACATAAGTGTGGAGTGTCTGACACTGCTTCAGTTTTAGGTATATGTTGTTGAATTTGTCACGTTTTTTTCGACTTTTCCTCACTCTCCACTCAATTCTTCCACAGCTGTGGAGGAAGCGGGCTCTCTTTCTGAAGTTTCGTTCCAGGGTATGGCATGGTAAAAGAGGCTTGTGATGTGATGCTTCTTTATGCAAATGTATGCCTGCCAGGCTTTACTGCCCTCTTGAAAAAACAAAAGTTTGTCCAGTGCAATGAATCCTCAGAAATCACAGCTTGGATATTGAAGCTGAAATCAATACGCACATCTAGGTAGAGAGCAGATAGTGGTTTCAGGGGGGAGCATGTTGTTTTCTGCAGAGAGTAATGGAAAACATGCTGGCATGAGCTTTACTCAGTGTTGGTGTGTCATGAGAGTTCATTAAATATGGAAAAGGCCTTTTCACTTGCTTTGCTCTCACCTGTGATAATCTTCTGCTTCAGTGAAGACAGAGCAATGGCCTTGTTGTATTACGGTGTAATTAGAACACACACAGGCGTGCACATGCTTTGTACACTGTAGTTGTCGTTTGCCTGACTGTATTTGTATATGCTTTTGTGTGTGTGTGTGTGTGTGTGTGTGCTTACACAGTATACAGTCTATACTGTTATCATGACTCTGCCTTGAGCTCAGGACAGGACAGACTTTTGCTGTGGTTAACCACATACTGTACCGAAGGGCTTATTTTTATTTGCTTAAACAGTGTGTACCCCCCATTTTAATGAAAAGTCTAATCATTACCCTTTCTAACAGTGGCTAATCTTAAAAGAATATAAAAGCCCTGCAATCAGCATTTCCAGTAATCTGGCTCCCTCAACTAAAGGCTACATCTATGCTCAGTAGAAGATCACATCAAGGGGTTTTCAAGGAGAGGCAGCTTCGCGTCCATAAATTGTCTCTGTCATCAAGCGGACTGTATAATCCTCCTCCCAAAAGACATGGGAGTGTACACGTCTTGTTTCTTTACAAAATCACAACTCGCAACTGTGTGTGTTGATTTTTCATGTGTATTTTTAGACACTCTTGACGAACCAGATACAGTTTTCCTCAAAATCTGAACATAGGAGTGTCCAGTCTTCATTTTGAAGATTGTAATGATTGTAACATAGTAAAGAGCTAGCAATGTAATACTCTATCTACCACATACTTGGAGAAAAGCATATATAGAGATGCTACATTACCATTTTAATTTGAAAACCACCATGCCTGCGACTGAAAGCCTCCATATGTTACACCATGTTCTACATCTGCCCTTCCTACATGAGATAAAATGGAAATGTCAAACGCCCAGTAGTTATGGGCTAGTTAGCGAATGTATAGAGGTCTGTGGCCTCTACCAGCTTTACTTAGCAGAGGCTGCTCCGTGCATATGCACTGATTCCATATGGCTGATCTGTAATTACAGCAAATGAGAGAGTCTCTGCAGCAACGTCCCATTTAAAGACAGCACCCAACCTGCCATGGTCAACATGGTTCAATCTAGGGAGGTAATGCAGACCAGTGGTTAGAGCATATTTATAACTTGGGCTAAGAAAAAGGAAAGAAAGGAACACATAGACAAAGAAGCTTAGGAGAGTTAATACAGTAGGAACCATGTTTGTTGAGAGTTTCATGAATGATCGTTTGCATTCATAGTATGTATTGGCAGGTAAAACAGAAAGGACAACCAAAATGCAACAAACAAACAAATACACAAATAGAAAGAGGCCAATCAAATCAAATTTTAAATCAAAACTTTGAAAAAATTGCAAATTGCAAAGGCCACAATTGAATTATTCTATTTTAGATTGTTCTATGTTCTGTCAGTTTAAATACATAACATAAGAGTAAGAAACAATTGATGTTTCTCCACCCGTATATACTTTAATTTCTAAAAAGTTCCTTAAAAGTTCTCATTCTTGCTTTAGAGTATAGTAGTACATAATTTGTGATATTGCAGTAAATGTGGAACTAAAGCTTGACTTCATAATGAAATTGTGATGATTAGCAGTCATTTTAGAGAAGATCTCAGGAGCAGCTGGTCGCTGCCATTCCTCCACCATGCTGATGTCATCTATAGGAGTCTCCTCTGCTCCTCCGCCCTGTGCTCCCTCCTCGTCTCCATCTTTTTTTTTTTTTGTCTGGATGTCTGAGCAAGTGAGGGCTTGTGGTGGGAGGTGAGTGGATTGGCTGCAGCTCCTCTGACTGTGGGATCAGAGCAGGGAGAGTGAGAGGAGCAGTGCTTTCAGAGCCGGTTTCAGAGCTCTGATCCCTGAAGAAAGGCACTTTCCTGTTGTTTGTTCTATTGATGCATCATAACCATAAAGGGAATGGAATATGGAGGTAAAGTGATCTTCCTTTCCTCCCCCATAAGCATTAGACTGACAGATCTGTTCAGTCAGAACTGCAGTGCTGTATAGGAGGGTCGTTGTAGTTTTTGTTAAATGTGTGAGTCATCAGGCGCTCCTGTGTAGGTTGTTTCTGTTGTGATGTGTTATGATGACAGTTGTGCATGGGTTATTTTTAGCTTTGTGGACAGCTGAAGCAGAGAGTCAGGGCTTCCCGTCCTGCCGTAAAGCATTTCCCTGCAGTTCATTTCTCCTCAAGCCTGCAGCCGTTAGCATTAGCTCATGCTTGGAATCTCTTTAGTCACCATTACAAGTGCTTTCACTGAGGGTTTTATAGAGAAGCACTGGCAAATCAAGCCATTATCTACTTGCATAGTGTGGGCGTGTCGCCCTTTACAGATCCTTTCACATATAATCTTCTGTTAAACTAGTTGACAGATCTAAAATCAAAGCATTCTGGATATGCTATGATACAAAATACAGTTTTAAAATATGTTATGTAATTCTGTATAAAGAGCAACATGACACACCTGAGCCATGTCCAATTCCCTTCATTTATCTCATGCTGCATTTGGAGTGAATTTATGATGATTGTGTTTTTGTGGTGTGGACGCCTTGTTTTGGGGTTTTGCCACTGACATAATTGTTTGGCCCATTGGTCGATTGCGGTGAATGCATCCATCTGTTGAGCTGATGCTGCACCAGTTCATGTTTTAAATGTGGTGACGTCTCCCCTGTCTGTTTTTGAACAGATTGACAAACATCAGCAAAGTAAAGACTCTGTATTCTTCCGTGATGGGTTACGTAGGATAGATTTTGTCCTGTCCTACGTCGATGACAAAGACGGCGAGAGAAAACTGGTAAGAAATAACTTAATAATAATAACTAACTAACTACTTTTTCCCAATTCAATGACTGAAAAAAAACATAATGCTTCACAATCAGAATCACTAGCTATTAGAAGTAGCTAATTAACATTCAAGGAATTTGATGTGGTGTTTTGTTGGAGAACAAACACAGTAATAAGCAAATACAAATGAAGATTTGAAAAGACTCAAAGCTGATTAACAAAAGAAAAGAAATGCAGTTACTGTGCAAGGTCATAATACAACATACAATTAAAGCTAAACTTCATCAAATAAATGCAGAATTTATACAGCATATGAATACACATACATTTCCATAATCCTGCACAGCATGGTCATATTAATGTTTTTAATGTTTTTGCATTTTCAGGTCATTCTAGAGCTGCTTCTTACAGAATGTTCTCAGAGCCCACAGTGTGTGTCAAAGCATACCCTAAATACCACAACACCGATAAAACGTGATAAGCACTTTCCTCAGATTGTATCAGTTGTTTTCTCAGTGAATTATTTTAGGAGTCTTACTGCTACACTGACATAGATTCGCAGACACATTTTCTTTGATAATCAATTTCAAGCTATTTCCATGGCATCTGTAGTCACATGGTTGTGTGGCTCTGTCACAGGAAATAAAGACTTTAAGTGTTTAAAGCTTAGCTGTTACTCTTCTCATGGGGATGTTACCACTCTTCAGATATGTGGGAGTTTGTCACAGCTGACTCAGATGTTGGCTTCTGCTTCATCAGCCAGTCAACACATAGACCTCGAGCCTGGTCAGGTTTTTCCACTGACTGAGGAAGGCCAAGCAGGAGGCCACTTCCTGTGATTTATCCCTGTGTTGTGTAACTGGGGTTGCATATTTTAGATTAGATTTCATGACAGTTTATACTATGACAACATGGACAAGTAACCTTACTCATTTTAATTTTTAAATTATATGAATAAGGAGTTAAAGCAGTGTGAATCTTGCAAATAAGTGTGATTTACTGTAGTTGTTCCTTTTATTTTTCTGAGAAGTATATCTTATATTATTATATTAACCTTTTTAGTTTTAATTAAGTGTTGTTATTTTAAATGTGACTTTATTTTGTACATATTGTGTCTGTATGTCTCATAATGTAAATACTGTTATATTATCTATTTTATTTTATTTTATTTTATTTTGAAGGAGAGGAGGAAGTATTATGAGGCCAATTTGGTAAAGGTTGGTCTGGAGCTTGAGACAGAAGATAAATCGGTAAGACGTACTATATTTACATATCACATATTTATGTTTTGCACTTGCTTGGGCTATTTTCTCACATCAATTTGCGACATAAATTGTGTACATTTTCTCATCGCTGATCATCAGGAGTCAGAGGATGGAAAGACTTATTTTGTGAAGGTCCACGCGCCATGGGAAGTGTTGGCCACCTACGCAGACGTACTGAAGATCAAGGTTCCGTTCAAGGTGAACGACATCCCCGACAACAGCGAGATGCCCATGAACTGGCTGTCCACGCCCTTTCGTCTGCCGGAGCAGATCATGCATCCTGAGCCAGACTTTTTCACAGCTCCTTTCAACAAGAGCAAGTCTGACTTCTTCCTCATCGATGACAAAGACACATTCTTTCCACCGTCCACTCGCAACAGGATAGTAAGAATGCTTTTCACTCATGGCGCTTATCTTGTTTAAGACCTTGAAGTTGAATTTGTTTGCAGGAATTTTGGAAGTAAGAGTGTACGGTCAATATTCTTCAAACGTTTGTGAACATAAAAGCAGTTTCTTATGCTCTGTTTCTCTCTCCCCACTCAGGTCTACTATATCCTTTCCCGCTGTTCATACTTGAGGGATGAATGTGCAGATAAAGACAAGAAGGGAATCAAGAGGTTACTCAACAACGGCACCTACACTGCTGCCTTTCCCCTGCATGATGTGAGCCTCTTTTATGGTGAACCTTTGATTCGTTGTCACTGGAGAAAGAGAAGTTTTCACTGGGATGTGTGCTCTTCGACATCTGACAGTAACATCCTGTTGGAGGCAGTGTTACGTGTCACAATGCATGGATGAATATTGCACCAAATGTGGTAGTGACCGGTGTTGTTCTGTGCCTGCAGTGTCGATACTGGACAAAATCGAGGGATCCCAACTGTGAAAGTGAGAGAAACAATCTCTACAAACACTGGGCAGGATTTATCTCTTTCTTCAAGGAGCAGCCCCTCAATCTCATCAGGCAAGATCTGAAAACGAAGATGTCATGTCTGATCTCATGTGTACTCACTCACCATTTGACGTTGTTTTTTGTCCTTTTTCCTTTCAACAGGAAGTATTATGGGGAAAAGATTGGCATTTATTTTGCGTGGCTCGGTTTCTACACGGAGATGCTGTTGTTTGCTGCAGTTGTGGGGACAATTTGTTTCATCTACGGACTCCTCACTTACGACGACAATGAGTGGAGGTGAGTTTCACAAGTAACACTAGCCTGTTATGTAACTGTGTCATTAGGGGTGGATCTACTGCTCCTTTGTAAATAAACACAACCCTCATGTCCCATCAGTAAAGAAATATGTAGTGAGGAGATTGGAGGCCATATTGTCATGTGTCCACTGTGTGACAAGAAATGTGGCTACTGGAAACTCAACACAACGTGCCACTCCTCATGGGTGAGACTTGTTTATATTCATGCATTCATTTTCTGCCTGCGTTTGTGACATTTAAAAAAAAAAAGTAAACAAGCCAGGTTTTCATTACCTGGCCGTTTGTTAATCATGCTCTCCTTTCAGCAATCACACCTGTTTGACAATGTGGGAACGGTGTTCTTTGCCATATTCATGGGGATTTGGGGTGAGTTAAAATGTCCCCTCTTTGCATTATTTTTAAACCAGTGCACCACCTAGTGGGAGCTGTTGAAGAATTAGCAGTCATCATTTTGTTTTCAAGGAACCAGTTCATTCATTGACAAATGACTAAATAGCATCTTGTTTTATTTGCAGAGGTTTTTACAATCTGACACTCATATATGTCAATATAATAGTGTTAAGTGGGGTCAATGTAGAGTAACTAATAAAGCAAGTTTTTGTTTGTTTGTTTTGTTACGACGTATCTGTTCTTGTTGAATTTATTTTCAGTGACTCTGTTTCTGGAGTTCTGGAAGAGACGGCAGGCCCGACTCGAATACGAGTGGGATCTGGTGGACTTTGAGGAGGAGCAACAGCAGCTGCAGCTTCGGCCCGAGTATGAGACCAAGTGCACCAACCGCAAGATGAACCGCATCACGCAGGTGTTTGTGTTCTCATGAAATATACCAATATACTGTGTTATACGTGTCCACAAGGCTTTACCAGACAGTATACCTTCATAAATCTACTGTATAGAATTTAATGCAGTTAAAGGATCTGTTCATTCAATGTAGGTTCTTCCGGATTGGTTGCATCCAGTCATTAGTGCAGTCCCTGTGTAAAATGTTGGTTTGTGGCAGACACAGACGTGAAACAAATACAAACCGGGTGCTGTAATTTGCTGTGACTGCATTCACCTCATCTTTAGGAATCAGAGTGGGTTCTTAACAGGACTGCTACAGACATAATGGGGAAATTGTGTCTGTGCTGGGCCACCGTGATGCTCTGGGTAAGGGAGGAACTTATGTGGAATGCCGCTGTTGGTGAGGGAGAGGTTTTGGTGTGGTGCATTTGCGTTGATAACAAACATATCTGGAAAGACTTTAGGGCACAAATTTCCCTCTCCACTGCATTACAGTTTGTCTGGTTGATCGGTGTCTTTTAAATAAAGCATGACTTCACTGGGAGAATGCTACTGTAGATGAAAGAAATTGACTCGGGCTAAAATGTCTACATGCAAACACAAAGTCTGATTGGGCTACTTTGGTTTTGTTTCTTCTCTTATCTGAGGGTAGTGGTTATTAAAGGAACCTGGCCTAAACCTGTCTTTTCAGGATATAACAATTGGTTACTGACAACTGTGTCCATGCTTTGCTTGCTTATGATGTAGGAAATGGAGCCATACTTACCTATAACAAGCAAGTGTGCACGCTTATGTCTGTCTGGAGCCACTGTCATTTTCTGGGTGAGCATTGTGTCTTTGGTACACTTCTATTATAATTTTTTTTAATTTTCTATCTTCCACCCAATGTTGTTTGTGTTTCCCATCATACTGTTCATTATCATCATCATCATCATCATCATCATCATCATCATAATTACAGTGAACTGTATCATGTGATCAGAGCCAATATGTGTAAACCTAAGAAACACAGGTCACTTCACTAAAGCTGCTATCAGTGATCCTTTCTCTAACCTCATGTCTGTTGCTGTGGTCAGGATTCTCCTCTCTCCTACTGTATCTATGTCACCCCACGAATGCACGTCAATCAACAAACTTCCTAAGGCTACATCGATACTACTATATTATCATTTTAAAATAAGATCTGAATCAAGATGAGTGTTTTAGCTCAAAATCAGGAGAGAGAGCAGAGCTTGGCATTCCCAACTGATAGTCCAGTTGTTAAGATCCTGGCAGAAGGTGAACATGGATAATTGTGTCCTCATCCAAATGTCTGCTTTAGTGATCATAATTAATGTATTTTTTATTAAAAAAATGGAGTAATGACGATGTAGACTAACCAGAAGGGCACAGATGATCTGACTCGATTGTGAAATTGTGAAAACTAGATTTACCGTTACAGTCCTAAGATGAGAGACCACAGTGATAGAAATATAATATATATAATATAAAGAGTTATTTAAAATTTGAAATTTTGAAAAAAGGATTTCACTGACAGCAACTTTAAAAGTGGGGACCAAGTCACGTGTCAAATATTTGTGCTTGGTTTTTACACTGAATTCGAATAACAATGTTTAAATTCCAACTTTTTGAACTATGTTCCATTAAGACCTGCAGTTTTACACCCACCAGCTCAGAATCTGTTGTTGATGATGGATGATTATATGTACTGTTTTTTTGGGGCATGCGTGTACAGCTCAGGCTTCACCTTGTTGATGAATATGTCTTCATATGGTTGTGTGTGATGTTCTCACTTCTTACTCTTTGCCTTGTGACTCGCTCTGCCGTGCAGTTGTCTTTCATGTTGCCACTGTTGTCTCTGTCCTGAAGATCTCATTGATCATTGCCTGCATTATTGGGGTGATAGCGTACCGCCTGGCAGTGTACGCGGCCTTTGCCAGCATCATGAAGGACAGCCCCACCACCAAGGTGCAGGTGGTCGGCGCCTATATCACGCCACAGCTGGCCACCTCTGTCACCGCCTCCTGTATCAACTTTGTCATCATCATGATCCTCAACCTCATGTATGAGAGAGTGGCTGTTTGGATCACTGACATGGGTGAGGGCCAGAGTGGGAGAATGTACCCACACATCAATGTGTGCAGTGCTGGTGAAAATATGTTGTTCTGTGTATTTAAAGTCTTTCATTTATTATTATTATTATTATTATTATTATTTTTTTTTTTACTTTGTGGCAGAGATTCCAAAGACACACCTGGAGTATGAGAACAAACTGACAGTGAAGATGTTCCTCTTCCAGTTCGTCAACTACTACTCCTCCTGCTTCTACGTGGCCTTCTTTAAGGGCAAGTTTGTTGGCTATCCTGGAAATTATGCTTATATGTTTGGCAAGTGGAGCAAACTGAGGAACGAAGAGGTACCAGATATAACTACATACAACATAAGCGTTGGTTATTCAGCCTGAGCATATGAGCATATGTTTGAGGTCTTTTTTCAATTCCTCTGATCCCTGTTCCATCTCAACCTGAATTCAGTGTGACCCTGGTGGCTGCCTGATTGAGTTGACCACGCAGCTGGTGATAGTGATGACTGGTAAACAGGTGTGGGGCAACATACAGGAGGCACTGGTCCCGTGAGTACTGCGACTGACTGTCATCTCTTCATAGCCACTGTTAACAGTTAAAAGTGCTTTATGTAAGAAATGTTGCAGGCTGAAAACTGTATTTATATTGTGATTTGGTGTTCTGGTCTGTAGCGCCACCCACCGCCGACCTCCAAATATCACAGCTTGCAGCGCTTCAACATGCAGAAGGCCAGCAGCTATGAGTCAGACATGCTGAATGTCACCAAACTTAAATGTCACTCACTCTCCCTCCCACAGACACCTTAAACATAGAAAAGCAACATGATGGTGTGCAATATAGATGTGTAAAATATAAGCAAAGAGGAATTTTAAGACATTATGCCGATGAGGACAATATTCTCATGGACAGGAAAGCAAAACAAGACGGAACAGAAAACTAATATGCGCACTGCTTTTAAACAGTGTGACATGAATACAATGTCATGCTGGGTATACTGTATGTGTATCTCTATGTTTCCATATTTTGAAACGATATTTCTGCAATGTTTTTGAATTGTGATTGCAGTAATTGTTTTTGACCACTAAAGATTGCTGTTGTGCATATTTTACATACGCCACCTTTAAGTGCTGCTGTATTTTAGTTGACAGAGGATGTTAAATGCTGCCTAAAAAGCTCTCTTTCACCCCAATTGCCTCAGGTGGCTGATGAACTGGTGGGGCAGCAGGAGGTCACGAAACCACCCAGAGAGTCTTTACAGCCGCTGGGAGCAGGACCATGATCTGCAGAGCTTCGGACAGTTGGGTCTCTTTGACGAGTACCTGGAAATGGGTAAGAATTTATCACTAAATCGATCTGTTACACACAATGAGAGATTTTTGAGGAAAACGTATAACTTAGGCTGCAATCGAGTCCACTTTAGTGGAGTCAAAATTACACCACCAGGTTTAGTTGTCAAGTAGTTAAACTTATAGAGGCTTTTTAAATGCACAGTATGTCATTTCTGCCTCATTCATTCATTCATATTTTGGTTCCCCTGTGTATTTGTGCTTTGCAAAGAGAGCTCATGGAAATGAGTAGTCATGATCAATTAGTAAGAGATACACACACAATTATAAACAAAAGACAACACACTTATGAATTCCTTCCTCTCTCTGAAGTTTCATAGCGGGTTTGCCTCTTAAGTTAAGCAGAAAAAGAAACAGAAACTGTTACCTTGAACAGAAATCAGTTTTCTTTGGATTTGAAATGTGTTTATTTAGATATTTTAGTGCAGAATAACATATTATATCTTTAATTATACATATATAGATTATCAAATGAAATACTTTAAATCATACGACTTGGATTACAGTAGCAGCATTATTATTACCAATGTAATATCATTTGATGTAATGTGTAAGTAAATTGGTTAATAGCTGCAGTGTCCTGAGATCCTGCAGATGGTGCTGTTTCCATCAAACTCTCACACTAACCTTTCCCTTCTCTGTGTCCCAGTTATCCAGTTTGGTTTCATCACACTGTTTGTTGCCTCCTTCCCGCTGGCGCCACTGCTGGCACTTATCAACAACATCATTGAGGTGAGAGTGGATGCCTGGAAGCTCACCACACAGTTCAGACGTCCAGTGGCAGCCAAGGCCCATAGCATCGGAGCCTGGGAGGAAATCCTCGGTGGGATAGCGGTCCTCTCTGTTGTCACAAATGTCAGTACAAGACGACGTGTTTGCTGCTCATTTGCTAGCCATATATTCAGCTTTATCTGTGGTTTTCCTTCAGCTGTTTTGTTCCCTGGCTTTCTAGGCATTCATTGTGGCCTTTACCTCTGACATGATTCCTCGGCTTGTGTACATGTACGCGTACAACACGGAGAATGAGATGAATATGAAAGGCTACATCAACAACAGCCTGTCCGTGTTTAATATTTCTGAGATCCCTTTGGAGAACAGCCCTGAGGAAGGAGAGAGCCCACTGTGGTTCAACAGCTCCATAACTACCTGCAGGTGTGTGTGTGTGTGTTTTTGTGCGAGACAGAGAGATATTGTGGATATAAAAAGTTATGTGTTATTATATGTGTGGCAAGAAATACTCTGATCATATATTGAAGTAAATGAATCGACGCAGTGTTGACATTACAAGTAAGGGGCATTAATATTTGAATTCATGTACATGGTATTACCAGCCATTGCACAGTACACTACTTTTAACGTAACCCCTTTACATAAATTATTATTTACTTTTAGTTTAAGTATTTCATTGGCTTTTGCACTAAACATTCACAATAACCAACCTTGAATTTGACGCTGTTATGTTTAGGAATCCGCAGAAAAATCTTGCTCTTTTTTTACAGGTATCGTGATTACCGCTATCCCTCTGGCCATGAGAAGGAATACACCCACACTATGCAGTTTTGGCATATTCTGGCTGCCAAACTTGCTTTCATTATCATCATGGAGGTAAGTCTAGGCCTCCAGCAATACTTACTCACCACTTCAATGTGTTGAAAATAATAGGTTGTAAATTGCATTGGGAATTGATGTCGAACTTTTCTCATTCAGCCGGGATTTTGAAAAACCATGGTGCGTTTCCACTGAAATTATCTGGAAAAAAACCTTTCCCTCGACTTGCAACAGTTACAGATTACCAGGAACTCTAGAGGGGCTGTGTGCTGAAGAATGCTGATCGGTGGAACACATTAAACAGTCGCAACATTTTTGCGCCTGTTTAAGCCAGTTTGACTGCAATCCACTTTTAAACAGGACCTTTCAAAGAAGATGAAGAAAGGAGAACTTCGGGCAAAAGAAAAGACATTCTCATTCGCAATTGTCTTTGCCAATAACTGTCGCCTTTTCCTTATCTTGAGCGTCCTCCTGGTGTAAAGTGTAAAATTATTATTATTATTATTATTATTATTATAATAGTGTCACACAATTGATGATGCTTGTTCGGCCTTCAAATTCTTCTTACCGCCACCTACTGGACTAAAGATGTAATGTACTGTAGTTTTTTTATGCCACTCCCTGTACGTCATCAGCCTGATTTTAATACATTTTCCATAACTTTGAGGTATGGTGGAAACACAAACCACACAGATTACCCAGAATTATTTTCCCCAGGTAAATAAGTTCCTGGAAATATTGGTGGAAAAGGGGCCCTGCATCATGACGTTGTGTGGAATCAAAAATCAAATCATTGACATGACATTCACATTTAACAATATGCAATACATGTCGTGTTCTGTTCTTCTACAGCACGTTGTGTTCATGGTGAAGTTCTTTGTAGCCTGGATGATCCCAGATGTTCCTTCTGACGTGAGGGCTCGGGTAAAGAGAGAGCGCTACCTGGTTCAGGAATATCTTCATAACTACGAAGTGGAGAAGCTGAAGATCCAGCTGAGCCAACAAAGCAACAATGACTGTTCCTGTGAACCCACAATCTATCCACATTTATCTCGACATGAGGTGCTGTCCGAGTGTCTCTAGCCCAACTGACAGTCAGCTGGACATGACAGGATGACACTCTGATATAGTTTGCCCTGCTGGTTTATTATAACACTGACCATCACTTTGCTGTAGTGCCTGTGCTGTTTGTGCAGAACACACACAGACAACATTTGTGGACATCATTCTACTAATCTGCTGATTGTGGAAGTACACACAGGTAAAAGACCAAGTTTCCTTGCATGCTGAACGCTGTCTCATACTTATAGCTTGTCATTCTCTGTGTTGTAGTTAAAGGTAATAAATATATGTGGATACATTCGCTGCAAGGAAAGAAAGAAAACACCAAATAACTTTACCGGTCTTCTTATGACTGGATGCCTTATTTTGAAACCCATTTACCACTGATATCATTTATCTGCTGGTGAAATAACTTCAGGTTTGAAAATGTGTTTGTATGTTCAGCCATATGAAGGGTTAAACTCTCATTTACAGTACGTTCTACTTGGTTTATTTTTGTTTTTACTTTAAAAAATGCGACTTTTGTCTACTGTGGTCATCACAAGAATGCCTCACACTTTTACCAAATAATTTTTCAGGATAGACTGGCAGTTGAAAGGCCTGGTCTCCTTTTGCTGTGATCTTTTAATAGCCCAACAATAGCTCTGAACATAACTTGACATGTGAAGTAGGTTTTGATGAAGACAAATGTGTGCTGCTGTTATTACTGTGAGTAAGGGCAGATCGTGTCCTGCAAGGGCCAGTTGTGGAGCAGTCGTAGCAGCAGCAGCTGTTCACTGTTGACAGTGAGTTTGTGTGTCTGGAGAGAGAAGCAAAAGCTCAGAGAGAGTGAAGAGATCCCTTTTTAATGTGCCTCTGTTTACCAACAGATTGGAGCTAATGAAAGCCTGCCCCCCGTCTACTCAGCTATGTTTGCTTCTAAACACAAAGCACATCAGCCATCGCCTAGTTCTTGTGCCTCTGGCTTCCTCTCTATAGTGAAGGAAAGATACACTTTTTTTTGCACAAAGCACTTAAAAAAACTCACTACTAAGTGTCTTTGTTGTCCTGAGACAATCTGTCGAAGTCTTTTTATTTAACTGCAACTGTAATAGTTTTACTGTTGTAAGTAGTAAGTTGTAAGTTTCGCCTTCTGATTTTATTTATATCAAAGTTGAATGCCAACCAGAACCTAACTTCTTTTTTTTTTAAACTAGATAAAATATATGTCATATTTATTAGGCTGCACACACATACAAGTATGGAGAAGATTTGAAGTATTTGAATTTAAATGTAAAGTAGCCAAATGGCTGTGCTTTAAATAAACTCAGGCATCTAAATTGTGTTTGTTTGATTTATGCAGTATATGAAACCACTGTAGCTGAGAGCAATGTTGGACAGTTATTGTTTGCCTTTTTTTTCCATGCCGTGCACTTCGCTAAAATACAAATGCCTGTTGATGCCTTAATAAATCCGGTAAGTCCATTTTCTATTGAACTTCTTTAAATTCACTTTTTCTCATTTCTATGTTACTATCACTATAAATGAAAAGGGTGAACCTGTTTACTGTATGCTTTAAACCTATACATTTAATGTTATCATTTGTTTTTCAGTAATTATTTTGTAATGTCCCATATAATATTGTGTAATGTAACAAAGACAAAATAAAGAACTTGTTCAACTTCAGTAGTTTGAAATGTTTGGATCGTTACTAAACACACAAAACCTTCTTGCAGAGGAGAGGAAAGTTTCTGTTCACATAACAGATGGAAATTGAAAAAAACACCCCGCTGATAATGTAGTGTTTGCTCACACTCATGGTGGGTGGGATTTATGCCAAAATATGGCATACACACTGTAAACCACAAACCACATGGGCAACATTTAGATACGAGTCAAGTATCAAGGAGTAAAATAGGTCATATTAAAAAGAAAACTAAGCAATAAGAGAAAAGGCCAAAACAGTGATGAAAATCCAGTTACCACTCTTGCTATGTATGACAACAACAACTCTGTTACAAATACAGTAATTACAGCTATACCATCAACACCTGATTACAGACATTACAGAGAAACCCTCGAGTGAAAAGCAAGAACCAGCTCATCAGAAACAACACAAAAACCTCATTACTGCAAATGAACCTGAATCCACTGTCTAGCTGTCACTAGTTTTGTTTACCTAGTTAAACACCTACACTACAGTATATGACACCCTTTTTGTAACTAATGACACTTGAAAAATTTGTTCGCAAAAAGGTCACACAAGAAACAATGTAAATATTTTTCTGATGTCACCTGTGATTTAGTTTCAAAAAGCCCAAACTAGATAAGGAAACTGATACCTTATACCTTATCAGGGATATGCTCCAAATATTAACCAACATGAGAATCAGAATAAAGTTCATTGCTTGCAGATATTAACAAACTTGGAATTTTCTTAGGTATTTTGGTGCAGAACAAAAACAGTAACAAGAAAACAGAATAAAGGTTAAAAAAGCAGAAAGGAAAATAAATTACTTTACAAGTGTAACCCATATGGTTAAATAAACCAATTTTTGGAAGACATATCGTGGTATGACTTTTTTGTCACATTTTGGACGACACACCGAAGTAGTGGTTACCATGCCTCACCACAAGGTGGCGCACCAGCCCTTTAGCCACTGTCAAGTGTATGCCCTCCATCTCTGACCCAATAGCTAACTCGAGAGACCCCAGTGGTGATTGACTTGATTGAACATCTGTAAGAAATACAACTTAGATGTTGAAACCCATGATTTATCACACCAAAGCACTGTCTAGTAAGTCTTTCGCTTATTAGGAACGAGTCTTGTGTTTTATGTTGGATGAGGGGAGCCGTTTCGCCGTGTGAGCCCTCTAAGAGAACGCCGGTAAGCATGGCTGTTACATGCTAAGAGGCTAAGCCTCGTTGTTGGCTTGTGATGTAGTTGTTGTATGAAATGCCTTTCACTTTCACTTAAACCAGTGAATGTGTCGTACGCTTTGAACCCACCGTGGTACTCTCTGTATCATTATGAACAGTGTAAACCTACTCTGAAAAGATCGCTAGCTAAGTTAGCACGATGTTAACGCTAATAGCGAGTGGCGCTACTGCTACGTTAGCTCAGACATTCACTGTAAAATGTAACGTGAGTGCTAAGTAAGCTAACCTGCCACACTGTGGGTAAATGAGAGCGAGAAACAACATATGATGCATATTTGTGTTGATAGGATGCCTGGTTGTAATAGTTATTGTTCTGTGATAACTGATGTACATGTGTTTTATTGCACTGAAGCTGTTGAAATATTAATTTATGGTTTAAAAAGGTTAAAAATATAAATAGTGCTTTATGAAGGTTTATAAATGGATTTATGTTAAAATATAAGTTCATGAATGATAATTATCTTGGTTAAAATGGGATCCAATCCGGAGAACCCCAGACATCATCTCATTCTGCTTAGTAACACAAATAAGGAAATACACAAATCTACAAAAATCTACCTGGCTAGTCATACGAAAAGAAGAGGAAAGAAGGGACCATTTTACTTCAATAATTATTTGTGTGTGACAATAAATTGTCGAAGTTCAACTGTATGTCCTTTTATTTGAATATTTCAGGGGTCCATCTCTCCCCCCCTTAGCAAAATAGAAGGACATTTCACTCACACACATTGGAAATTATACTAGGGTTGTTTAACAATATCATGTCATGTATTACAACATAACGCTTCATTGGAGACAGAACTTTTGTTGAGGTAATTAGGTGATTAAGTGTTGCCTACTGTCCTGGATGAATCAGCACTGACATTTGCTATTGTACATGAGTGACTATACACTCTCTTCATCATACAGCTGTCTTCCACTGGGAGTGGTCCATCGCCTTATTTGCACTTGGAGGTGCTGCAGTTGAATTCAAGACCATGCTGAACCTCACGTCATACAGAATGGGTCTCCAGGATATAACCAAAGATAAGACAAATGAGTAAACAACTCCTGTAAATGATGATGGGATAAAGTTGGCGAGATCAACTCACCAGCTGGAGTAATTGATACCCTCTTACACTGTATTACTGCTTTGTTTCCCCTTGCACCAATGTCAACTTTCACTGTGATGGTATGAGACTTCAGGTACAGAGGAATCATTTATTTGACCAGGTAAAGATTTGTTCAGTTTAAATTAAAGTCACAACCATGATACAAACAAATTCAACTGTCACATGCTGAAAATAAACATGAACATGCAGTAAAAATAATAAAATAAGGTACAGTATTGAACACAAACTATAATAACATCAGTGTGCATGGAGCTTTTTTTCTTTGTCCTTTGAAAGTGACAGAATGTAAAACTTTCAGCTAAAAAAAAGTTAAAAGCTTCCTTCCCTAGTTCTGCTCTGACTTAGAGGACTGACATTTTTGTCAGTTTTGTAGACAAAAGTCATCCATTCATTAAATCTGCAGTTTTGGCTTCATATTGTCACCTGCATATGATTTTCCTTGTTCCAAAACAGCCACAAATTAAACCTCATTCTCCTAAAATCTTAACATATATATATATATATATACACATATATATGAAAAACCTAATGGGACAAAGATTTAAACCTCATTGTCATTCTTAATATTGGACAATTAAAGTTTCACATTACTTAATGTCTTCTTCATAATGAAACTATATTGACTTTTCCAGTTAAGTCGGTGGTTAATGTTAACATTTTAATTTCTGAAACTGTTCAAAGATTATTGAATCTTTTTAAATGGTCCTGTTGTGTATCCTTCAATATGAAAACTAATAGATTATAATTACTTGTGCCACAGAGGTTTATTTATTTTGAGTGTTTTCTCTGGTTGAGTTTAAACATTTTAGTGATTAATGCCACATTCTATTTCCCTGACAAACGACCATGTTAAATGATTTTACAGGGTGGAGTGGCTCAGTGGCTTCATGGTCGCAAGTTCAACTTCCCCCCTGGCAGGTTGTACTCAATTCCCTTGTAAGTTGCTGTAGATAAAAGCGTCTGCTAAATGACATGTAATGTAATTTGTGTAATTCCAACAATCCCTCTATTCTCAACAAAATTATTGACAGTTTGTGTACCAATTTACCTAACAGTGTCTCAAAATCTAAGCTTGTAGATCATTACAATTATTGATTTGTGATGAATTATTGAATGCAATTTTATAAATAACTTTGTAAGTTACAGATTTTCAGATCAGGTTTTTTTTATATGCAAAGGACACATTGTCATTAAATGTACAAACCGTTAAAATGTGTTAGGGACATATGCAGACAATTTCGGGCCATAAATCTGAACAGTGGCATCAGGAAAAAAAATATTGTGAACAGCCACAATTATTTTGCCATGTTTTACTGTTAAAATAAATCTTATCCCCATAAAAATATTGTTGCGTTTTTTTTCTATGTATTTTGTTACAGTTTTATAACACTATTGTTATTCTGATATTAAATAATCGGAAATGTGTCACGTCATTGCATCCTCAACAGCTGATATTTTGGAGCACACCAGCCTTTTTTTTTTTTTTAATTGATGCCTGATTATGTAGAAACTGCAACTGAAGTGCAGACATATTTGTTTTAATTGAGAGATAAGGAGGGTGTAAAGGGGATTATACTGGGTGAGTAAAAGGCGTTGGACATTGTTTCAGTACATATTTGTCCTAGCAATAAAAGTTCAGTTTGTACCAAGATAGAAGGTGGGAGGAATGAAAAAAAATGCTGTCTCAATATAAAGAGATGCTCAG
Source organism: Solea senegalensis (assembly GCF_019176455.1). Lineage (NCBI taxonomy): Eukaryota > Metazoa > Chordata > Actinopteri > Pleuronectiformes > Soleidae > Solea > Solea senegalensis. The sequence continues at coordinate 12,698 of NW_025320847.1, read as the reverse complement.
AGCAGTTTGAATGTAACCTGCTTTGGCAAAAGCAGCACACACTAGCGAGAATGAGGTGGAGATGTGTGTGGTTGAGTTTCTTTGCTTTGTCTGTCGATATTGTCACAAATGTACAAGCCAGGCTGGGTGAGATACTTTTCTTTGGATTGGTTATTTTACTTAATTAAGTATTCTGGGAACATACTCTGAATGTACTGTTTTCTACTTGTACATTTTTTTTCCTCAGTTCGCAACCATGTCAGCAGCATCTGCAGCACATGGGGCAGAAACCACTTCAAGACCTTTGACGGTGACATGTACGAGTTCCCCACCATGTGTGAATACAACCTGGTCTCTGACTGCCACGATTCCTTCCAGGAGTTCTCTGTGCACATGAGGAGGAAAGAGACTGATGGGAACCCGACAGTCAGTTATGTGGTGGTCACTATCAGTGACCTCTCATTCCACATCAGCAAGAGTGTGGTCACTGTCAATGCTCAGCTGTAAGTAAAAGTATGCAGCTTGTAAGAGAAGCTCTGCTCTTTTTTTCTGACATTTGTTCATAATAATAAAAATTGCATGCCCTTTTTCCCAGTGTTGAAATGCCATACTACAACGCAGGAGTACAAGTGGAAAAAAATGCGGTGTACATCAAACTCCAGTCAAAAGTCGGCATCACTGTCATGTGGAATGGTGACGATGCAGTCATGGTAATAACTTCAAGTAAAATTCTTCTGATACATTTTCAAATTGTTGGGTCATTCAAGGGACATCAAAGCTCTTGTGATATGATGCACTGACAGCTCTGTACAATTCAAAAAGAATTGACCCAAAACAAAGAGATTAAGAGAATAATTGCAGTGATAGTCTTTGTCACTTACTCTTAACGATAAGAATAAGCCTCTTGGCTAATAACTAATTCTAGTTCATAAAATAAATTGACTTGGCACCTGAAAATAAACAATAGTAGTGTATTCAGCTCTCCTTTTGAAACAATAATGATTCACTGGTGTTTGCGTTCCAGTATTTTACTCTCAAATAATCTCTCTTTGTGTTGCTCTGACGTAGGTGGAACTGGATCATGACTACGCTAATCGAACTTGTGGACTTTGTGGAGACTTCAACGGTGTTTTGCTCCACAATGAGTTCATACATCATGGTATGAGGTTGCCGTTCACTTTGTGTGCATTTTTATATATAATGTTCCTTTATGACACAGAGAATATATTTAAATGCAGGTCGCAAAATAAGCCCATTTGAGTTTGGCAACAGACACAGGGTTCATCGTCCAAATGATGATTGTGAGAATCCCAGTGAAGAGGAAGATGAATCACTGGCTGCTGAACAATTGTCAGATTCATGCACCCAGTTTGTGAGTTTATGATCCAATGCCCCTTTTCACTGGTCCAATGCAGTGATGTGTGTTTTCAACAGAATAACTTTTTTTTTTCTATCTCTTCCCTTTCTATAGCAACCCTTTTGTATGCAGATGTTGAGTTCAGGGTCTTGGAGCTCCTGCACCAGTCTAATTGACCCTGAACCTTACATCCAGGCCTGTGTGCAGGACATGTGTGGCTGCAACGTCACAAATGACTTCTGTGTCTGCAGCACGCTGTCCGAGTTCTCTCGACTATGTTCCCATGCAGGAGGGCAGCCTCCTAACTGGAGGACGCCTCACTTCTGCGGTAATATATGCTATCCCCTCTTTGTTTATACGGAGAGAGCAACAAGAGCAAATAATTTAAACTGTTTGATAAAAAGTACTGTAATTGTTTCGACCATTTTATGTTGCTTTAAAGTTGAGATTATATGTTTACATGTATGTAGCTAAAGAAACATAAATGAAAGTAAAACAAACACATAAAAATCTAATTTCTATTGTCCGATGTCTTCACAGATAAACAGTGTCCATTCAACATGGTTTACCAAGAGAGTGGTTCTCCTTGCATGGACACTTGCTCATATCGGGACACAAGTTCACTGTGTGAGGACCACAAAATGGACGGCTGCTTCTGTCCTCCTGGTTAGTGCACTTTACGTGCTTCTTACTGCACAGCACTATGCTTCGCTCATTCTTTAAACATTAATAAACTGTCTGCTGCAGGAACTGTGTTTGACGATATCTCTGAGAGAGGGTGCATCAGTCAGTCTGAATGTCAGTGCAAAGACGACAAAATCTATAACTCCGGTGAGGTTAACCGCCAGGGCCAAACTGAATGGTACGTCACGTGTTGAACTGTGTAAAAATAATGCACCACTTGCGATGTGTTAGTGTTTTTTTCTATCTTAAATTCCTTGGGTTATTTCAGTACATGTGTGATGGGAAGCTGGTCTTGTAAGAAACAGCTTGAAATGCCTGCTACATGTGCAGTCGAGGAGGGTTCACATGTAACGACCTTTGATGGGAAAACCTTCACCTTCCATGGAGAATGTCACTACACTCTAGCCAAGGTGCAAAGCAAGGTGAGTCACTTATTGTCTTGTATAATTCATTCGGAGAATTTTCTTTATCCACAGATGTAGAATGATATTTAAAATTATGAGAATAATTTTTGTATATTTCAGGATGATAAAAGTCCAAAATTTACCATCCTGGTCCAGCTGATACCTTGTGTAAACCAGGAGTACGACACGTGTCTTAAAACTCTCAAGCTTTTGCTGAACAATGACAAACACAATGTGAGTAGAATCCTGTCTGTAAAGAAGACTGTAGTCATGCACAAACTCACACTAATATCTGTAACACTCAATCGATCAATTCTGTTTTTTTAGGTATTAACATTCACTTCAGATGGAAAAGTGAAGCAAAACTCACAGATAATGAGTTTGCCATATCAGGTACAAGGTGAGTGACACAATAAAAAACTCTGAATAGAAAATGATATTATCTTTAATTATTTATACCTTATTTGAAGTGGCAAACAAGTTCACTGTTTACTATTCCTTAATTCAAAGGTGTCCTCTACATATTTCGTGCCTCATCCTTCCACATCTTGCTCCAGACCAGTTTTGGGTTGCAAATTCAGATTCAGCATGTGCCAATGATGCAAGTCTATGTCAGCCTGGAGCACAGCTACAGGGCAAAGACACAAGGTCAGTTTTACATTTGTCATAACATCATTACTGGAATACATTTAGACATAGGCATTACACATCTGATAATGATGACAGCAATGCTAATTTAAGAATAATATTTGTCATATACAGCCATGAAAAAAATACAACCAACAGATTTAACTGAAATAAACCAGTTTTCTGAGACTCTACTGTCCACATTGAACCATGTAACACTCGTAGTGTCCCATGACATTCAACTTAATTCATGTGTTAGAGTAACAACTGACAACTTCCCCCCATAGAGATTCCAAAAAGACACCAATTTTGATCAACTCCAGGATCAAAACAGAATATGATGATTTTTTTTTTTTTTTTTATATACCTCTCACTCCATTTTGAAAGGCTGTCGCAAGAAAATATGTTCACTGAACACTGACACTGAATCGCCTGTTTATGGCAGCTTAAAATCTAATCAAAGTCTAATGTGTTTGTTTTACTTCAGGTTTGTGTGGGAACTACAACATGGTCCTGGCTGATGACATGAAGACACCTCAGGGAATTGTGGAGGGAACAGCAGTAACTTTTAGCAACTCGTGGAAGGCTAACCACATGTGTCAAGACAGGACGGAAAGACTTGATGACCCCTGTTCTCTTAGTGTGGAGAATGGTAAACAAGTGTTATTTTTTTTGCATTTGTTGCTGACAGCAAAATACTTCAGTTATAATCTGTGTTTTATAGCATTAAACACTGTACTTGACGGACCTAGAGAGTTGTCTCAGTGACATGAGGTTATTTTAGGTGTCTGACAGTAAATGAAAGGGAAACTATTACAGAATCTAATCTAACAGTCTGACACTTTTCCACCGGCCAGCACCAACATGGTTCCCGCCCGGGCTCTAGTTCTGTTCCAAACCCTTGTGCTCTAAACCAACCAGCATGTGTTCACACCAATTAAGTGGAACCAAAGCTCCTCTGTATTATGTCATTAACAGTGGGCAGGAAAGTAAATGTGACTTTGTGCAAGCTTGCCTTCTGCTAATTATTCTGGAACTCAGAAGGGATGCTCAAATCACCACCAAACATGCTGTCACTACATTGTTGTTTCCTTTGCCATTGCCAGGAAAAAGCAAGTATTGGGAACCAACTTAGCTTCTAAAATGATTTATTTTCACTGGTGGATTCAGAATTTGCTTTGGGAAGTGAAGCTGTGCCAGGGCCACACTGGTTTGAAAGATGACCCTGCTCTGCTTGTGATGTTAGGCTATTTGTCCATGAATAAACTCCCCCAGACTAAACATGTTCATGAGGTGACATGCAATGAGGAGGTTAACTGCAGCACCAGAAAGGAAGTCAGCCAATAGATGACTTTAAAATAAATGGACAGTCTATAACTCACATAATTGTATACACTGGAAATTAAAGAGTCACCTTTTGCTCATTCTCAGAGAAGTATGCCCAGCACTGGTGTGCTTTGCTGCTAAAGACAAACGCTACATTTGCACAGTGTCATTCAGTGGTGGATCCTGAGCTGTATCACAAGGTATGGTAAAAATCTGTCACTCTGCCTTTTATTTGATATGGCTGTGATGGGACAGAAGCTCTGTATGATTTTTTTTTTTATCTCTCTCCCCTGCAGAGGTGCACCTATGCAAGCTGTAACTGTGAGAAGAGCGAGGCCTGCCTGTGTGCTGTCTTGTCGTCTTATGCACGGGCATGTGCATCAAAGGGAGTGTTTTTGACAGACTGGAGAGACAATGTGTGTGGTAAGGATTTCTTTAATTATGTTAAATGAGGTGATGCTTTCTGTGGATACATTAATATGATCCTTTTCATTTGATAGTCTTCAACTATTTATTAAACGTTTCTCACATTCTGCACAAACAGATAAATACATGAGGAACTGCCCAATGTCTCAGACCTTCTCTTACAAACATCAGAGATGCCAGTTGACTTGCAAATCTCTGAGCTCAAAGCAGCAGAGCTGCATCACTGACTTCTTGCCTGTGGATGGCTGCTCCTGCTCTGAGGGTCTCTATCTAAATGAAAATGACATATGTGTCCCCATGGCCAAGTGTCCATGCTACTATAATGAAGTGCAAATCAAGCCTGGGAAGTCCATCAACATCAAAGATGAGCACTGGTGAGTCTGTTGTCCCCTATTTAGTGACATTTAACATCAAATAACATCAAATTATCCTACACTCAAGTTGATTTAGTGCCGCTTTATAGAATGTAGTAAATAAATAAATGGCACTTTTAAAGTACTTTTGTGTTGCATCCTGTGTCTCTGGTGTCTTTTTCTAGTGTTTGTTCAAATGGAGTGCTTCGTTGTAATTCTTGGAGAGCCAGTTCAGTGTGCCCTTTTCCAAAAGTTTTCATCAACTGTTCTACTCCTGGCATAGCAGAGCGTGGAGTCCAGTGTGCTCGAACTTGTTTAAATCTGGACAACGATGATTGTGTGAGCTGTTTTTATTAAGATATCATGTATATATTTAGTTTAAGGGTGGAATACTAAATATGTAAATCACATTGTGCAGTTACACTATAGTTTATAGTTTATGAAGTTTGAAGACAGCTTTGGACAACTTTTTTCCCATAGTATTATTAAAATGTTCTCTCGCTCTTTTTTTAACCACTGTGGTGTTTCTATCTTCCCAGGACTCCACAGAGTGTGAATCTGGCTGTTATTGTCCCAGTGGCCTCATTGATGATGGAAAAGGTTTCTGTGTAAAAGAAAGCCAATGTCCTTGTCAACATAATGGGCGTCTATATGCACCAGGAACACAAATTCCGAACCAGTGTAACACTTGGTAAGACAATGTTTTCAATTAGTTATGATAAACAAATATTGTCTTATTTGTTTGTGTGTTTCTCTTCATTTAAATACTCAAAACCTGTATTACATTTAACCATTTCTCATACGTCCAGCACCTGCAGAAGTGGAAGGTGGGAGTGTACAGAGAAAAGATGTCCAGGAACATGCGTTATTTATGGAAGTGGTCACTACAAGACATTTGATCAGCGAATGTATGCCTTTAATGGACAATGTGAATATGTTGCTGTCAAGGTAAACATCAACCAAATGTTTGAAATCTCCTCATCACCTCATTCACTACCCCATATAGTGGACAGTCAGTAGCTTTAAATTTAGGATTAATTTTCATTTGACACCATCACTGTCATCTATGAGATGCAGCACACTGTAGATATACTGTATAAGATTGCACACTTGTGAATCTTAAATGTAGTGCACTATACATATATTTAATGCAACAATGCAATGATCTTATTCTCCTGAGTACGTCCATCTTACAACACTTTTAGCTTTTCTTTAATAACCTTGAACCTTGCAAAACAAAGTAAAGGTCAAGGTAAGGTTTGGTTTGGTTTAATCAGTAGTCACTGTACTTAAAAAATGCAAAATGTCTCTCTTTTAAGAACAAATGTGGCAATAAAACGGTGCAGGAGAACTTTGGAGTTATCACAGAAAATGCACCATGTGGAACTACAGGCACCACATGCTCCAAAATCGTCAGAGTCCTACTTGGGGTAAGATCACACAACAGTGCCTTTGATGTGGCCTTGCTTGACGTTTTGAAAACAACTCAATAACTAAGTTCTGTATGAAACTGCAGTTTTTGTGAAATGAAAGCAATCTCCCATTATCTACAGCGAATGGAAATTAAACTGTCAAAGGGGAAACACGAAGAGCAGGACTTGGGACATGGCCCTCAGATTCAATACAGAATAAGTAAATTTGGCTTATATCTGGTGATAGAATCTGCCATTGGTCTGACAGTGATGTGGGATCGCAAAACAACTGTTCGCATCCTCCTGGAACCACAGCACAGTGTGAGTCACAGTGTGAAATCAACTTGTCTTACTGAAAATGACAGTCTTAGTCTTAGTGGAACAACAGTGGTATTGCTATACTCTAGCATTTCTCTGATAGTAGTTGCGGCATAATATTCACTTACAAATGAATATTGTAATATGAAAAGTAATGGATTACCATAATATTGTCCCTATGTCATTTGCATTTCATAGGGAGAGGTATGTGGCCTGTGTGGAGATTTTGATGGTGATGGCCATGACTTCATCACTCAGAACCAGATGGTAGTGAGCAGTCCTGTAAAATTTGCAAACAGCTGGAAAGTGTCCAGTGGCTGCAGAGATATGAGAATGAATGTCAATCCTTGTGAAGCTGAACCAAAACGACATTTGTGGGCAAAAATGACGTGCAGCATTATAACTGGGGAGACTTTCAAAGAGTGCCACAATAAGGTAAAGATAGAGTTGCTTCAAATCACTATGGAGATTTCCATTGCTGGATACCCTTAACACATCAATGTTCATTTACTGAGCAGGTAGAGCCCCATCCATTTTATGACAACTGCGTGACAGACGCATGTGCCTGTGACACTGGAGGAGACTGTGAGTGTTTTTGTACAGCAGTTGCAGCTTATGCTCAAGCTTGTAATGACGCTGGTGTCTGTGTTTCATGGAGGACTCCAAAAATCTGTCGTAAGTAAACAATAATTGTGAGCTTAAGTGACTAAACTGATTTCTATGTCTTTTCTGGGATGTTTTTTCATTATAGAGTTCTTACGACCCATTTGAAGATTTGTAATTTAGAAAAAATGATATGCAGTCCTCAGGCCCGCAAGTTACAGAATAGTCTGTGAGCATGTATTTAACTTATTTGATGGCGTTCAGGTTTGCATTCTTATTAAATAGGTCAATGATATGTGGAGCAATATTCCCTTTCTTTACTCAAAATACATGACTAACTTCCCTTACATATTTTCTTCCTAGCTGTCTTTTGTGATTATTACAATGGTCCACAAGAATGCAAGTGGCACTATAACCCTTGTCATACAACCTGCTACAAGACCTGTTTAAATCCTCAAGGAAATTGTAGTGCCACTCTACCCCTCGTGGAAGGTAAGATGTTAATTTTGATTACTTGATTACTTTACAAACCTAATTTTCCGAAGGTCTGGCACCCTTCCGATTTTAGGCTGATTTGATGTGCCTATGTATAATGACAGTGACGTAACAAGGTTTGATTCACTTTCATGACAAAGAGTAGTACATACAGGTACAAGCCCCACTGAATAACAAAGGGGACAATAAAATAAAAGGCAAGGCATGCACCATTCACACATAAAGCAATTCAAAGTGCTTTACAAAGGCAATTTCCAAATTACATTAAAACATTGGAATTCAAATACAATTGAAGCAATAAAAGTGTTTAACTAGTGTATAGTTAATTTTTAGAAACAGTTGCCACTTTTGCAATATAGTTAGTTTTCATTTATTTATTTTGGACATAATGAAAATGCTCAGACAAGATTTTAATAGGATTTATTATTGTTACTAAATTATGTGAGGATGGTATTAATCTGACAGAACGATTTTGAAACAAAGCTAAACAAACTGCTCGACAGTTAGCAGGGGCTTGGACAAACTTGTTCACCAGAATAGGTTACTATGATACTATGATGGATCGTAACGCCCACTTAAATGAGCCAGACTTATCGAAATAAGCAAGACTTTCCCTTAATCCTGCTTCATGGAATACCCCTCTGAGCAGTAATCCAATCTCTGCCCTCCAGGTAAACTGCTGCACAGGAAGGAAAACAGTAGGCCACATAAAACACTAAATACAGTCCAAAGGACAATCACATCTTAGTACATAAAAACCAAGGGCGAGAACTGCTACTGTGATGTACATAACCACCTTGGCTCGTAAATACTTCGTGAAAACCACTTTTGCGAAGGCCTCACTAGCTTGAAGCACTAGCTATCCAACCAGCCAAATAGACGTAAAAAAAAAACAAACAAAAAAAAAACTCCACAGCCGAGTTATGTATAAACACAGCGCTATGAACAGCAATTTAGCCCGCCTCAAATTACTTGCGGTTCAGACCTGTTGTACAGGTAAGAGCAAGGGAACAATACTTCAAAATCACCACTAGATGGAAGTAATACTCTATAAACAAAGATGGCATTTCCAACAAATACATTGCACAGGCCACAACTGTCTAACACAGTCCACTGCTGCATCAAGAAATGCAACCTAAAACTGTTATGCAAAGAGGAAGCTGTCCAGGGCTGTCTCAGGACCCAAACTCATCTGAAATGGATTGAAAAACAGTTGAAACATGCTATGTTGTCAGATAATTCCACATTTCAACTTGTTTTTGGGAAAGTGATCTGCATATTTGAGGGTGCCACTGATGCATTCGCTTCTATTAGAAAAGAAACATATACTCCTCTCGTATGTTTTCCCCATGTGTGCGTGGGTTTTCTCCAGGTTCTCCGGTTTCCTCTGTCCAAAAATTGTGTATTAGTCAAATTGGACACTAAATGTGTCCAGTTTGCCTACTGTAGGTGTAAGTTTGAGAGTGGAGATGGTTGTCTCTATGTGGCCCTGTGATGGAATGGCAACCTGTCCAGGGTGTACCACTTTTGCCCTATGTCAGCTGGGATTGGCACCAGCCCCCCCTGCAACCCCCCTGCAATGTGGAGGAAAAAGTGGTAGAATATTAATGAATGAATGAATGAATGTTCTAACTAACAAGACCTATTTTACCAGAAGCTCTGTGGCTATTTAAGCTGAACAATGCCAGGTTTCATTCTGCAATACATACAACAGCGTTGCTTCATAGAAGTTCATTAGTATAAGTTTAAATTGGTTTAACATAGAATTAGGTTTGTCTTAATTTCTTTTGCTTGTTAATATACATTCAAGTGAATTAATAAATTACATTCATATTTTAGTTTTCATTATATTTTTAGACTGACTTCTTTGCATTTCAGGTTTGTATTTGACAAAGTAACAAAATAATTAAAAAGAATATGTGGCCACTTTCAGTGCTCAAGGTTTTTAATAATTATTGCCTTTTTGGTTTTATAGGCTGCTATCCTGTATGCCCTGAAGATAGACCCATATTTGATGAAGATAAGGAGATATGTGTGGAGGAATGCTCAGGTTGCTTTTATAATGGAACCAGATATAAGGAAAATGAGGTTGTTTACAATGTGACTGACAACTTGGGGATGTGCTACTATGCAATCTGCATAAATACAACTGTGATACATGAAAATAAAACCTGCACTTCTTCAACTGTTCAACCACCAACATTGACAACAATTTTGACCACTGAATTGCTTACCACACAAACTGTACCGCTTATTACAACTGAAGTGACAACCACATTATTTTCAACTCCACAAACTCAACCTTCCACAACGGTATCTACAAAAGCAACAACAACCTTAACAACGTTTGAAACTGAAATTACGGAATCCCCAGTCCCATCCACATCACCAAGAACTGAATCTGTTGTCACTGCTACAACTCCACTTCAGACTCTTACTTCAACTTTACAGCCAACAACCACAAAAGAGTCTACAACATTCCCAACAACACCTTTTACAAAAACTGCACAGCCAACTTCAACCACAACCCCTTACACCAAGTATCCCACTTCAACTCAAGAGCCAACAACCACAACGGAATCTACATCCATTCCAACCACACCTGCTACAGCAACTACAACAGCAAAATCCACAACCCCTCACAGTGAGCCTTCAACTTCAACCCTACAGCCAACAACCACAATGAAATCTACATCCATTGCAACCACACCTGCTACAGCAACTACACAGCCAACTACAATAGCAACAACAACCTTGACAACGTTTGAAACTGAAATTACAGAATCCCCAGTCCCATCTACATCACCAAGAACTGAATCTGTTGTCACTGCTACAACTCCACTTCAGACTCTTACTTCAACTCTACAGCCAACAACCACAACGGAATCTACATCCATTCCAACCACACCTGCTACAGCAACTACACAGCCAACTACAACAGCAACATCCACAACACCTCACAGTGAGCCTCCAACTTCAACTCTGCAGCCAACAACCAGAACAGAATCAACATCCATTCCAACTACACCTGCTGTAACAGGAACAATGCCAACTTCAACGACAAAATCTTCAACCCCCTTCACCGAATTTCCGACTTCAACTCAGGGGCCAACAACCACAACAGTATCTACATCCATTCCAACCACACCTGCTACAGCAACTACACAGCCAACCAACGACAACACCTCACAGTGAGCCTCCAACTTCAACTCTGCAGCCAACAACCAGAACAGAATCGACATCTATTCCAACTACACCTGCTGTAACAGGTACAATGCCAACTTCAACACAAAATCTACAACACCTCACCGAGTTTCCGACTTCAACTCAGCAGCCAACAACCACAACAGAATCTACATCCATTCCAACCACACCTGCGACAGCAACTACACAGCCAACTACAACAGCAACATCTACAACACCTCACAGTGAGCCTCCAACTTCAACTCTGCAGCCAACAACCAGAACAGAATCGACATCCATTCCAACTACACCTGCTGTAACAGAAACAATGCCAACTTCAACCACAAAATCTACAACCCCTTCAACTGAGTTTCCTACTTCAACTCAAGGGCCAACATCCACAACGGAATCTACATCCATTCCAACTACACCTGCTGTAACAGGAACAATGCCAACTTCAACTACAAAATCTACAACCCCCTTCACCGAGTTTCCGACTTCAACTCAGGGGCCAACAACCACAACAGTATCTACATCCATTCCAACTACACCTGCTACAGCAACTACACAGCCAACTGCAACAGCAACATCAACAACACCTCACAGTGAGCCTCCAACTTCAACTCTGCAGCCAACAACCAGAACAGAATCGACATCCATTCCAACTACACCTGCTGTAACAGGAACAATGCCAACTTCAACCACAAAATCTACAACCCCATTCACCGAGTTTCCGACTTCAACTCAGGGGCCAACAACCACAACAGTATCTACATCCATTCCAACCACACCTGCTACAGCAACTACACAGCCAACTACAACAGCAACATCAACAACACCTCACAGTGAGTCTCCAACTTCAACTCTGCAGCCAACAACCAGAACAGAATCGACATCCATTCCAACTACACCTGCTGTAACAGGAACAATGCCAACTTCAACCACAAAATCTACAACCCCTTCAACTGAGTTTCCTACTTCAACTCAAGGGCCAACATCCACAACGGAATCTACATCCATTCCAACTACACCTGCTGTAACAGGAACAATGCCAACTTCAACTACAAAATCTACAACCCCCTTCACCGAATTTCCAACTTCAACTCAGGGGCCAACAACCACAACAGTATCTACATCCATTCCAACTACACCTGCGACAGCAACTACACAGCCAACTACAACAGCAACATCCACAACACCTCACAGTGAGCCTCCAACTTCAACTCTGCAGCCAACAACCAGAACAGAATCGACATCCATTCCAACTACACCTGCTGTAACAGGAACAATGCCAACTTCAACCACAAAATCTACAACCCCTTCAACTGAGTTTCCTACTTCAACTCAAGGGCCAACATCCACAACGGAATCTACATCCATTCCAACTACACCTGCTGTAACAGGAACAATGCCAACTTCAATCCATTAACCCACAACCCCACCAGTTTCCTACTCAACTCATACAACAACCACAACAGAATCTACATCCATTCCAACTACACCTGCTGTAACAGAACAATGCCAACTTCAA
>NW_025320846.1:0-14059 GCF_019176455.1 Solea senegalensis | reverse complement strand
AGGAATCGGGATTTTCGCCAACTTTGCCGCCCTTCTTCTTGTTCGCCGTGATACTTAATGAAAAGATTTTGATACCTTTGGATCCTCAACTTGTCCACAGTGACCTCACAAAGTTTGAAGGTGATCCCATTAAAGCTCTTTGACAAGTGCGTTCACATACCATTGGTGCTAAATGGCCAAAATCTGCTAAAAATGTACTTTCAATCCAAGATGGCGGCTTTCCTGTTCGTTTCAGAGCTTAGGCTGCTTTGAATTTTTTGACCGTCCCGACCTAAGGAACGCGTGAGTACCAAGTTTAGTGCATGTATATTAAACGTGCTCCTCAGGAGGACAAGTTTTACGGGTTGTAAGAGTTTTGCCTTTTGTTGTGAGAAATATGAATGAACGCCAACTTTGGCGCCCCCTATCTCGAAAACCATGGGACATTTTGAAAAACTTTTAATAACTTTTGATCCTCAACTTGTCCACAGTGACCTCACAAAGTTTAAAGGTGATCGCACAAAAGCTCTATGACAAGTTAGTTCACATACCATTGGTGCTAAATGGCCAAAATCTCCCAAAAATTTACTTTCAATCCAAGATGGCGGCTTTCCTGTTCGCTTTAGAGCTTCGGCTACGCTGACTTTTTTGACCGTCTGGACCTAAGGAACGCGTGAGTACCAAGTTTCATGCATGTACATTCAACGTGATCCTCAGGAGGACAAGGTTTACGGGTTGTAAGAGTTTTGCCTTTTGTTGTGAGAAATATGAATGAACGCCAACTTTGGCGCCCCCTATCTCGAAAACCATGCGACATTTTGAAAAACTTTTAATAACTTTAGATCCTCAACTTGTCCACAGTGACCTCACAAAGTTTAAAGGTGATCTCACAAAAGCTGTAGGACTAGTTCATTCAAATACCAGGCGTCATAGTGTCTGCTGTCACCAGGGGGCGCTGTTTTTGAAAGTGAATATTTTCATATAGGCGTCTTCAGGTCTGGACTATCATCAATCCAAGCAAGTTTGGTTTAGATCGGACTCGGATTCGTAAAGTTGTAGCAGTTTGTTTTTTGTCACAAATATCTGACTTTGCAGTGTTGCTGTGGCAACACCGTTGAACGATTTGTTATCATATTAAGCACGCATCATCGAACATGTGTTTTAAATGTTTTCCCCATTTTTGAGTTTGATACGATTAACTCTGTAAAAGTTATAACCGAAATTGTTTTTTTTTGTATATTTTGTTACCACAAGGAGGCACTGTGCTCAAAATTTGCGTTTTTTTCACAGACTTCTTCAGCAATGGTCCATCATCAACCCTAGGTAATTTGGTTGGGATGTGACCTTCTGTCGCAAAGTTATAAGAGTTTTGTTGCCTGTGGCGAAACATTAAAATGTTCCCCAACTTTGCCGGCCCCTTACTCTTACGCCATAATACCTATTGAAAAGATTTTGATACCTTTGGATCCTCAACTTGTCCAAAGTGACCTCACCAAGTTTGAAGGTGATCCCATGAAAGTTCTAGGACAAATCTGTTCAAATATCATTGGTGCGAAATGGCCAAAATCAGCAAAGCATTTACTTTCAATCCAAGATGGCGGCTTTCCTGTTCGTTTTAGAGCATAGGCTACGCTGACTTTTTTGACCGGCCCGACCTAAGGAAGGCGTGGACCAAGTTTCGTGCATGAACATTAAACGTGCTCCTCAGGACCACAAGTTTTAGGGGTTGGAGCAGTTTTTTGGCCCGTCCACTTTCACCAGGGGGCGCTGATTTTGACATGAAATATTTTCACATAGGTTTGTTCAGGGCCAGACTATCAACAATCCTAGCAAGTTTGGCTCAGATTGGACCAGGATTGGCAAAGTTGTGACAGTTTTTATTTTTTTGTATTTTCTACCACCACCAGGAGGCGCTGTTTTCAAAATTTATTGTTTTCGGCAATATAGTCGCCTTCAGCAACTACCCATTATCAATCATAGGAAGTTTGGTTGGGATTTGATCTTCCATCACAAAGTTATAAGAGTTTCGCTTTTTGTTGTGAAAAATAGGAATTTACACCCACTTTGGCGCCCCCTATCTCGTACACCATGAGACATTTTAAAAAACTTTTGATAACTTAAGTTCCTCAACTGGTTCACAGTGACCTGACCAAGTTTAAAGGTGATCGCACAAGAACTCTAGGATTAATTCATTCAAATACCAGAGGTCATATTGTTTCCGTCACCAGGGGGTGCTGTTTTTGAAAGTGAATATTTTCATATAGGTGTCTTCAGGGCCGGACTATCATCAATCATGGCAAGTTTGGTTCAGATTGGACAAGGATTCGCAAAGTGGTAGCAGTTTGTTTTTTTGTCGCAAAATTCCGACTTTGCATCATTACCATGGCAACATCATGTAACGATACGCCATCATATTGAGCACGCATAGTCTACCATGTGTTTAGAATCTTTTAACCAATTTTGAGTTTGATACAATCATTTCTGTAAAAGTTATTCCCGAAATTGTAAAAGTAACTTTTTTTTTTTTGATTTTCTGCCACCACCAGGAGGCGATGTTTACAAACTTAACAGTTTTTGCATAGGCATCTTCAGCAAGGGCCCATCATCGATCGCCACAAGTTTGGTTACGATCGGACCTTCCATCACAAAGTTATAAGAGTTGCGTTGCGTGTAGCGAGAAATTACAAATTTTCGCCAACTTTGCCGGCCCTTTTCTCGTACGCCATGCGACATTTCAACTAACCATAAGCATCGTTAGATCCCCAACTTGTCCACAGTGACCTCACCAAGTTTGAACGGGATCCCATGTAAGCTCTAGGACAAGTTCGTTCAAATACCGATGGTGCGAAATGGCCAAAATCGCCTCTGTTTTGGCGTGCAATCCAAGATGGCGGCCTTCCTGTAGGATTCAAAGGGAAGTTGTCATCGACTTTTTTGACCGTCCCCACCTCATGAACATGTGTGCCAAGTTTCGTTCATGTACGTTAAACCCGAGAGCAGATGACCTAATAGAAGTTTTTTGCGTCAGTTTTTAGCCCCGCCCTCTTCCATTTTTTGACGCACATTCCTTGAAACACTGATATACGTAATTTTACACCAGGTCTGATGGGGTTGCAAAATTTGGTGAGTTTTGGGGCATGGGAAAGGCCTCAAAAACGCGATTCATTTGGAGGAATAATAATAATAAGAATAAGAAGAAGAATAATCTTAGCGATTACAATAGGGTTCTTGCGCAACCAAGTTGCTCGAACCCTAATAAGAATAATCTTCACAGTTTCAATAGGGTTCTTGCAACCAAGTTGCTCGAACCCTAATAATAAGAATAATCTTCGCAGTTTCAATAGGGTTCTTGCAACCAAGTTGCTCGAACCCTAATAATCTTAGCGATTATAATAGGGTTCTTGCGCAACCAAGTTGCTCGAACCCTAATAAGAACTAGTACCGCAAGCGGTAATTGACGGGTTCGAGCTTGACGGCTCGCGAGTCCCTGTGCGTCCACGTCGCAGCGCGAGTCCTCTTCCTCATCTTCCGTTCATTCACCGCTTGTGGTACTGGTTATTTTCAGCTGCATCCCTGCGCAATGTCATGCGTGTCCTTTTAAAATGGCCGTCTTCCTGTTGGGTGAAAGGCGTGTCTGTAAACGTGTTTAGGGAAGGTACCTTGACTTACATAACAAGGGTGCATTTTCTCTTTTTTCCCTCTGTTACTTTTTCGCTCTTCCCATTTTCCCTGGGTTTTTTTTCCTTGGCCCCTCTTGCAGTACCTTTTGCCCCATCTTTCCCTTTCAGAGCAGCATGAGAAACTGTAAATGTTAGATTTGATAGATTTGTAGGCAAATGCCTCCATCATGTGGCGAACAAAGGTTACTGCACTGACGAACCACTCAGTAGAGTTGATCCTGTGCAGTGTTCTTATGTCAACACCGTTGAACGATTTGTTATCATATTCAGCAAGCATCATCTACCATGTGTTTTACATGTTTTCATTCATTTTGAGTATGATACAATAAAATTTGTTAAAGTTATAAGGGAAATTGTGAACTTGTATTTTCTGTTACCACCAGAAGGCGCTGTTTTCAAAATGTACAGTTTTTGCATAAGCATCTTCAGCAAGATCCCATCATCGGTCGTCACGAGTTTGGTTAAGATCTGACCTTCCATCTCAAAGTTATAAGAGTTTGTTGTTGTAGCGAAATACCAGACGTCATATTGTCTGCCGTCAACAGGGGGCACTATTTTTGAAAGTGAATATTTTCATATAGGCATCTTCAGTGATTGACTATCATCAATCCTAGCAAGTTTGGTTCAGATTTGAATAGCATTCGCAAAGTGGTAGCAGTTTGTTTTTTGTCGCAAATATCTGACTTTGCAGTGTTGTCATTGCAACACTGTTGAACAATTTGTTATCATATTAGGCACGCATCATCTACCATGTGTTTTGAATGTTTTCCCAAATTTTGAGTTTTATACAAGGAAATTTGTTAAAGTTATAAGGGAAATTGTGAACTTGTACTTTCTGTTACCAGCAGGTGGCGCTGTTTCCAAAATTTACAGTTTTTGCATAGGCATCTTTAGCAAAATCCCATCATCGATCATCACAAGTTTGGTTAAGATCTGACCTTCAATCGCAAAGTTAAAAGAGTTTGTTGTGTGTTGCGAAATACCAGACTTCCTATTGTTTGCCACCACCAGGAGGCGATGTTTTCAAAATTTACAGTTTTTGCATAGACATCTTTAGCAAGGGCCCATCATCGATTGTCACTTGTTTGGTTAATATCTGACCTTCCAGGGCAAAGTTATAAGAGATTGTTGTGTGTTGCGAGGAATCGTGATTTTCGCCAACTTTGCCGCCCTTCTTCTTGTTCGCCGTGATACTTAATGAAAAGATTTTGATACCTTTGGATCCTCAACTTGTCCACAGTCACCTCACAAAGTTTGAAGGTGATCCCATGAAAGCTATGACAAGTGCGTTCACATACCATTGGTGCGAAATGGCCAAAATCTGCAAAAAATGCACTTTCAATCCAAGATGGCGGCTTTCCTGTTCGTTTTAGAGCATAGGCTGCTTTGGATTTTTTGACCGTCCTGACCTAAGGAATGTGTGAGTACCACATTTAGTGCATGTACATTAAACGTGCTCCTCAGGAGGAAGTTTTAGGGGTTATAAGAGTTTTGCCTTTTGTTGTGAAAAATATGAATGAACGCCAACTGTGGTGCCCCCTATCTCAAAAACCATGCGACATTTTGAAAAACTTTTAATAACTTTAGATCCTCAACTTGTCCACAGTGATCTCACCCAGTTAGAAGGTGATCCCATGAAAGCTCTATGACAAGTGCGTTCACATACCATTGTTGCGAAATGGCCTAAATCTGCAAAAAATGTACTTTCAATCCAAGATGGCGGATTTCCTGTTCGTTTTAGAGCTTCGGCTACGCTGACTTTTTTGACCGTCTGGACCTAAGGAGCGCGTGAGTACCAAGTTTCGTGCATGTACATTCAACGTGCTCCTCAGTTTCGCCTTTTGTTGTGAAAAATATGAATGAACACCAACTTTGGCGCCCCCTATCTCGTACACCGAGCGACATTTTAAAAAGCTTTCAGGAACTTATGCTCGGCAACTTGTTCACAGTGACCTCACCAACTTTCAAGGTGATAGCATAAAAACTCTAGGATTAGTTCATTCAAATATCAGGTGTCATAGTGTCTGCTGTCACCAGGGGGCGCTGTTTTTGAAAGAGAATATTTTCATATAGGCGTCTTCAGGGCCAGATTATCATCAATCAGAGCAAGTTTGGTTCAGATCGGACTCGGATTCGTAAAGTTGTAATAGTTTGTTTTTTTTCACAAATATCTGACTTTGCAGTGTTGCTGTGGCAACACCGTTGAACGATTTGTTATCATATAAAGCACGCATAATCGACCATGTGTTTTGAATGTTTTCCCAATTTTTGAGTTTGATACGATTAACTCTGTAAAAGTTATTACCGAAATGTTTATTTTTGGATTTTCTGTTACCACAAGGAGGCGCTGTGCTAAAAATTTACAGTTTTTCCACAGACTTCTTCAGCAATGGTCCATCATCAACCCTAGGTAATTTGGTTGGGAAGTGACCTTCTATCGCAAAGTTATAAGAGTTTTGTTGCCTGTGGCGAAACATTAAAATTTTCACCAACTTTGCCGGCCCCTTACTCTTACGCCATAATACCCATTGAAAAGATTTTGATACCTTTGGATCCTCAACTTGTCCAAAGTGACCTCACCAAGTTTGAAGGTGATCCCATGAAAGTTCTAGGACAAATCTGTTCTAATATCATTGGTGCGAAATGGCCAAAATCAGCAAAGTATTTACTTTCAATCCAAGATGGCGGCTTTCCTGTTCGTTTTAGAGCATAGGCTACGCTGACTTTTTTGACCGGCCCGACCTAAGGAAGGCGTGTACCAAGTTTCGTGCATGTACATTAAACGTGCTCCTCAGGACCACAAGTTTTAGGGGGTGGAGCAGGTTTTTGGCCCGTCCACTTTCCCCAGGGGGCGCTGATTTTGACTTGAAATATTTTCACATAGGTTTGTTCAGGGCCAGACTATCAACAATCCTAGCAAGTTTGGTTCAGATTGGACCAGGATTGGCAAAGTTGTAACAGTTTTTTTTTGTAGTATTTTCTACCACCACCAGGAGGCGCTGTTTTCAAAATGTATTGTTTTCGGCAATATAGTCGCCTTCAGCAACTACCCATTATCAATCATAGGAAGTTTGGTTGGGATTGGATCTTCCATCGCAAAGTTATAAGAGTTTTGCTTTTTGTTGTGAAAAATAGGAATTTACACCCCCTTTGGCGCCCCCTATCTCGTACACCATGAGACATTTTAAAAAACTTTTGATAACTTAAGCTCCTCAACTGGTTCACAGTGACCTCACCGAGTTTAAAGGTGATCGCTCAAGAACTCTAGGATTAATTCCTTCAAATACCAGAGGTCATATTGTCTCCGTCACCAGGGGGTGCTGTTTTTGAAAGTGAATATTTTCATATAGACGTCTTCAGGGCTGGACTATCATCAATCCTAGCAAGTTTGGTTCAGATTGGACTAGGATTAGCAAAGTTGTAGCAGTTTGTTTTTTTGTCGCAAAAATCCGACTTTGCATCATTACCATGGCAACATCATGTAACTCTACGCCATCATATTGAGCATGCATCATCTACCTTGTGTTTTGGGTGATTTTTACCAATTTTGAGTTTGATACGATAATCTCTGTAAAAGTTATTCCCGAAATTGTAAAAGTAACTTTTTTTTTTAATTTTCTGCCACCACCAGGGGGCGATGTTTACAAACTTGACAGTTTTTGCATAGGCCTCTTCAGCAAGGGCCCATCATCAATCGCCACAAGTTTGGTTAAGATCGGACCTTCTATCGCAAAGTTATAAGAGTTTTGTTGCGTGTGGCGAAAATCTTAAATTTTCACCAACTTTGACGCCCCCTTTCTCGTACGCCATGATACTTATTAAAAAGTTTTCAGGAACTTTTGATCCTCAACTTGTCCACAGTGACCTCACCAAGTTTGAACGTGATCCCATGTAAGCTCTGGGACAAGTTCGTTCAAATACCCATGGTGCGAAATGGCCAAAATAGGCCAAAAATGGTCGTTCAACCCAAGATGGCGGCCTTCCTGTAGGACTTACAGCGGCGCTAGCACGGACTTTTTGGACCGTCCTGACATGTTTAACATGTGTACCGACTTTCGTGCATGTACGTGAACCACGAGAAAAATCGGCCTGATGAAAGCTGTTTTTCATTTTCGTAAGCCCCGCCCACTTTCAATTTTGTACGCAGTGTCCCCGAAGTACTATCAGACGTAAATTTACACCAGGTTTGATGCACTCGCAAAAATTGGTGAGTTTTCGTGTATGGGAAAGGCCTCAAAAAGGCGATTCATTTAGAGGAATAATAATAATAATAATAACTAGTACCGCAAGCGGTAATTAACGGGTTCGAGCTTGACGGCTCGCGAGTCCCCGCGCGTCCACGTCGCAGCGCGAGTCCTCTTCCTCATCTTCCGTTCATTCACCGCTTGTGGTACTGTTTTTTTCAGCTGCATCCCTGCGCAATGTCAGGCGTGTCCTTTTAAAATGGCCGTCTTCCTGTTGGGTGAAAGGCGTGTCCGTAAACGTGTTTAGGGAAGGTACCTTGACTTACATAACAAGGGTGCATTTTCTCTTTTTTCCCTCTGTTACTTTTTCGCTCTTCCCATTTTCCCTGGGGTTTTTTTCCTTGGCCCCTCTTGCAGTACCTTTTGCCCCATCTTTCCCTTTCAGAGCAGCATGAGAAACTGTAAATGTTAGATTTGATAGATTTGTAGGCAAATGCCTCCATCATGTGGCGAACAAAGGTTACTGCACTGACGAACCACTCAGTAGAGTTGATCCTGTGCAGTGTTCTTATGTCAACACCGTTGAACGATTTGTTATCATATTCAGCAAGCATCATCTACCATGTGTTTTACATGTTTTCATTCATTTTGAGTATGATACAATAAAAAATGTTAAAGTTATAAGGGAAATTGTGAACTTGTATTTTCTGTTACCACCAGAAGGCGCTGTTTTTAAAATGTACAGTTTTTGCATAAGCATCTTCAGCAAGATCCCATCATCGATCGTCACGAGTTTGGTTAAGATCTGACCTTCCATCGCAAAGTCATAAGAGTTTGTTGTTGTAGCGAAATACCAGACGTCATATTGTCTGCCGTCAACAGGGGGCACTGTTTTTGAAAGTGAATATTTTCATATAGGCATCTTCAGGGATTGACTATCATCAATCCTAGCAAGTTTGGTTCAGATTGGAATAGCATTCGCAAAGTGGTAGCAGTTTGTTTTTTGTCGCAAATATCTGACTTTGCAGTGTTGTCATTGCAACACTGTTGAACAATTTGTTATCATATTAGGCACGCATCATCTACCATGTGTTTTGAATGTTTTCCCAAATTTTGAGTTTGATACAAGGAAATTTGTTAAAGTTATAAGGGAAATTGTGAACTTGTACTTTCTGTTACCAGCAGGTGGCGCTGTTTCCAAAATTTACAGTTTTTGCATAGGCATCTTTAGCAAAAGCCCATCATTGATCATCACAAGTTTGGTTAAGATCTGACCTTCAATCGCAAAGTTATAAGAGTTTGTTGTGTGTTGCGAAATACCAGACTTCCTATTGTTTGCCACCACCAGGAGGCGATGTTTTCAAAATTTACAGTTTTTGCATAGACATCTTTAGCAAGGGCCCATCATCGATTGTCACTTGTTTGGTTAATATCTGACCTTCCATGGCAAAGTTATAAGAGATTGTTGTGTGTTGCGAGGAATCGTGATTTTCGCCAACTTTGCCACCCTTCTTCTTGTTCGCCGTGAAACTTAATGAAAAGATTTTGATACCTTTGGATCCTCAACTTGTCCACAGTGACCTCACAAAGTTTGAAGGTGATCCCATGAAAGCTCTATGACAAGTGCGTTCGCATACCATTGGTGCGAAATGGCCAAAATCAGCAAAAAATGTACTTTCAATCCAAGATGGCGGCTTTCCCATTCGTTTTAGAGCATAGGCTGCTTTGAATATTTTGACCGTCCTGACCTAAGGAACGCGTGAGTACCAAGTTTAGTGCATGTACATTAAACGTGCTCCTCAGGAGGACAAGTTTTACGGGTTGTAAGAGTTTCGCCTTTTGTTGTGAAAAATATGAATGAACGCCAACTTTGGCGCCCCCTATCTCAAAAACCATGTGACATTTTAAAAAACTTTTAATAACTTTAGATCCTCAACTTGTCCACAGTGACCTCAACCAGTTTGAAGGTGATCCCTTTAAAGCTCTATGACAAGTGCGTTCACATACCATTGGTGCGAAATGGCCAAAATCTGCAAAAAATTTACTTTCAATCCAAGAGGGCGGCTTTCCTGTTCGTTTTAGAGCTTCGGCTACGCTGACTTTTTTGACCGTCTGGACCTAAGGAATGCGTGAGTACCAAGTTTTGTGCATGTACATTCAACGTGCTCCTCAGTTTCGCCTTTTGTTGTGAAAAATATGAATGAACACCAACTTTGGCGCCCCCTATCTCGTACACCGAGCGACATTTTAAAAAGCTTTCAGGAACTTATGCTCGGCAACTTGTTCACAGTGACCTCACCAACTTTCAAGGTGATAGCATAAAAACTCTAGGATTAGTTCATTCAAATATCAGGTGTCATAGTGTCTGCTGTCACCAGGGGGCGCTGTTTTTGAAAGTGAATATTTTCATATAGGCGTCTTCAGGGCCCGACTATCATCAATCCGAGCAAGTTTGGTTCAGATCAAACTCGGATTCGTAAAGTTGTAGCAGTTTGTTTTTTGTCACAAATATCTGACTTTGCAGTGTTGTTGTGGCAACACCGTTGAACAATTTGTTATCATATAAAGCACGCATCATAGACAATGTGTTTTGAATGTTTACCCAATTTTTGAGTTTGATACGATTAACTCTGTAAAAGTTATTACCGAAATGCTTATTTTTTGGATTTTCTGTAACCACAAGGAGGCACTGTGCTCAAAATTTACGTTTTTTTCACAGACCTCTTCAGCAATGGTCCATCATCAACCCTAGGTAATCTGGTTCGGATGTGACCTTCTATTGCAAAGTTATAAGAGTTTTGTTGCCTGTGGCGAAACAGTAAAATTTTCACCAACTTTGCCGGCCCCTTACTCTTACGCCATAATACCTATTGAAAAGATTTTGATACCTTTGGATCCTCAACTTGTCCAAAGTGACCTCACCAAGTTTGAAGGTGATCCCATGAAAGTTCTAGGACAAATCTGTTCAAATATCATTGGTGAAAAATGGCCAAAATCAGCAAAGCATTTACTTTCAATCCAAGATGGCGGCTTTCCTGTTCGTTTTAGAGCATAGGCTACGCTGACTTTTTTGACCGGCGTGACCTAAGGAACGCGTGTACCAAGTTTTGTGCATGTAAATTAAACGTGCTCCTCAGGACCACAGGTTTTAGGGGGTGGAGCAGTTTTTTGGCCCGTCCACTTTCACCAGGGGGCGCTGATTTTGACTTGAAATATTTTCTCATAGGTTTGTTCAGGGCCAGACTATCAACAATCCTAGCAAGTTTGGTTCAGATTGGACCAGGATTGGCAAAGTTGTAACAGTTTTTTTTTTGTAGTATTTTCTACCACCAACAGGAGGCGCTGTTTTCAAAATGTATTGTTTTCGGCAATATAGTCGCCTTCAGCAACTACCCATTATCAATCATAGGAAGTTTGGTTGGGATTGGATCTTCCATCGCAAAGTTATAAGAGTTTCGCTTTTTGTTGTGAAAAATAGGAATTTACACCCACTTTGGCGCCCCCTATCTCGTACACCATGAGACATTTTAAAAAACTTTTGATAACTTAAGTTCCTCAACTGGTTCACAGTGACCTGACGAAGTTTAAAGGTGATCGCACAAGAACTCTAGGATTAATTCCTTCAAATACCAGAGGTCATATTGTCTCCGTCACCAGGGTGTGCTGTTTTTGAAAGTGAATATTTTCATATAGACGTCTTCAGGGCTGGACTATCATCAATCCTAGCAAGTTTGGTTCAGATTGGACTAGGATTCGCAAAGTTGTAGCAGTTTGTTGTTTTGTCGCAAAAATCCGACTTTGCATCATTACCATGGCAACATCATGTAACTCTACGCCATCATATTGAGCATGCATCATCTACCTTGTGTTTTGGGTGATTTTTACCAATTTTGAGTTTGATACGATAATCTCTGTAAAAGTTATTCCCGAAATTGTAAAAGTAACTTTTTTTTTTAATTTTCTGCCACCACCAGGGGGCGATGTTTACAAACTTGACAGTTTTTGCATAGGCCTCTTCAGCAAGGGCCCATCATCAATCGCCACAAGTTTGGTTAAGATCGGACCTTCTATCGCAAAGTTATAAGAGTTTTGTTGCGTGTGGCGAAAATCTTAAATTTTCACCAACTTTGACGCCCCCTTTCTGGTACGCCATGATACTTATTAAAAAGTTTTCAGGAACTTTAGATCCTCAACTTGTCCACAGTGACCTCACCAAGTTTGAACGTGATTCCATGTAAGCTCTTGGACAAGTTCGTTCAAATACCGATGGTGCGAAATGGCCAAAATCGCCTCTGTTTTGGCGTGCAATCCAAGATGGCGTCCTTCCTGTAGGATTCACAGGGAAGTTGTCATCGACTTTTTTGACCGTCCCCACCTCATGAACATGTGTGCCAAGTTTCGTTCATGTACGTTAAACCAGAGAGCAGATGACCTAATAGAAGTTTTTTGCGTCAGTTTTTAGCCCCGCCCTCTTCCATTTTTTGACGCACATTCCTTGAAACATTGATATACGTAATTTTACACCAGGTCTGATGGGGTTGCAAAATTTGGTGAGTTTTGGGGCATGGGAAAGGCCTCAAAAACGCGATTCATTTGGAGGAATAATAATAATAAGAATAAGAATAATCTTAGCGATTATAATAGGGTTCTTGCGCAACCAAGTTGCTCGAACCCTAATAATAACTAGTACCGCAAGCGGTAATCAACGGGTTCGAGCTTGACGGCTCGCGGGTCTCCCTGCGCCCACCTCGCCGTGCGAGACGTCTAGCTCATCTTCCGTTCATTCACCGCTTGCGGCAGTAGTAATTTTCAGCTTAGACTATTTTCAGCGTCCATGTGCTAAGTTAGATGGCACTTCCTGTTTAAAATGGCCGACTTCCTGTTTGGTGAAAGGTGTGTCCGTAAACGTGTTCAGGGACGTTCCTCACATATCAAGTTTTGTGAAGATTGGAAAATGTTAGACTTGACTTCCTGTTTCGTGAGTTCTACTTCCTGTAGGGAGGTTATCCTTTACAGCACATATGTCAGAATCAAGGCCCGTGAATGAGTTATGTCTGGCTAGCGGGATGATTTTTAATTACTATTAAAACCGGCGTGCACTATTATGTGCCCTCAGCACCATAATACTACAAATCCCAAGATGCACTGCGAGTGCGATCCCGTGTCATCATTCATGAACAGCATCACAGTCACAGTGGATGACTAAACATTGCTGTCATTTTTCATCTCCCTCTCCCCCAAATAGACAAATAGAAAAGTAGACGGTGAAAACAGGGTTTTCAAGACAGGTGGGAGGCAGAATAATGTTCACCGAAGTAAAAGGAAAGCCTGTGTGTCTTGGGTGTGGAGACAGTGTGTCGTTATGAAAGAATATAACTTAAGAAGGCACTATGAAACTTGCAACTGTTTTGCACTTTTCAAGTTTGCATTAACTTCTAATTTTATTATAAAAGACAAACATTGGTGAGGATCAGAGCAGCACACAGATTTGTTTTGTAACATGCTGTTTCATTTTTGCATTTATCTTGCCATTGAGCTTTGAAGGAAAATAACATTTTGCTGTTTACCTGTTAAAAAGAAGAAGGAAAAATGTTTTCAATTTGTTACTGAAAGAGCCTTAAGAAAATATTGCAACTGATTTTATTTATATTTTGCTTAATTTAATTTATTTTAATTTAATTTAAATTAATTTAATGATTGAGAGCAATATAGGCTTTTGTATTGGTATTGGTTCAATATGTGCAGGAATTGCAAGTTTTAATAAATATTTAACCCTCCACCTGTACCATTTTTTTTATTTTGGCCCCCCGTGTATTTGACTTTGGCATTACTGCTTTACAGACATGTTCCGGACGGGTCTGAGGTCTCATGTATCAAGTTTCAAGTGGATACAACAATCCCAATTAGAGCAGCATGAGAAACTGTAAATGTTAGATTTGATAGATTTGTAGGCAAATGCCTCCATCATGTGGCTAACAATGGTTACTGCATGAACAAAACACTCAGTTGAGGGAATCCTTTGCATTTTTGCCAGGCAAAACCGTTGAACGATTTGTTATCATATTCAGCAAGCATCATCTACCATGTGTTTTACATGTTTTCATTCATTTGGAGTATGATACAATGACATTTGTTAAAGTTATAAGGGAAATTGTGAAATTGTATTTTCTGTTACCACCAGAAGGGGCTGTTTTCAAAATGTACAGTTTTTGCATA
>NW_025320845.1:0-19986 GCF_019176455.1 Solea senegalensis | reverse complement strand
CCAGAACTATGTTTCTGCACTGATTTGGTGTCTTTAGGTCACATGGTCTGAAAGCTATTGAGTATTAAGTATTGAAATGGAATAAAAAGAGGTGTGTCCTGTGTTTTTTCGCAACGGATACAGTTATGGTACAGAAAAAAGGAGCTTTATTGAATATTATGATAGTCAATTAGTTAGTTATTGTATTTTATCTGAATATTTCTAGACAAAAATTCTTGTACTTATCAATAACTTCAACGTTATGTGATCTAGTGAGCCTAAACAATGCAAAATGGTCTTTCTACTTATGAACGAGACCAAAGTTGACCACATTTCAAAGATACTATTTATTGGCACACATTGCAGGCAAGAAGACCCGGGTTCGAGCCCCTGTCAGAACAAGGGCCTTTCTGCATGGAGTTTGCATGTTCTCCCCCCGTGTGTGTGTTTTTTCTCAGGGATCTCCAGCTTCCTCCCGCAGTCATAAAACATGCATGCAGGTCCATTGGTCACTTTAAATTGACCATAGTTGTGAATGTGAGAGTGAATGGTTGTTTGTCTCTATGGCCCTGCGATGGACTGGTAATTGTCCAGGGGTGTACTCCACCTAGTGCCCTCAGCTGAGTTTGGCGTAGCACCCCCTGCGACCCTCCGGTGGAGAATTGGTAGATAATGGACGGCTGGATGTTTACTTGCACAGGACACACTCCCAAGTTCCTGTCTTGGCCACTGAATATGTCTTTTTGTCAATTTCCACACACAACCTATGAAACCATCTGTCACAGCCATCACACTGGACCTGTTGAAATAAGAAGTTATTTATTTATTAATTGGGTATTATTTTTTATTCCCTTGTATTCTTTTCCTTAGATTTACTCAGGTGAGCCTCTTATGTCTAAAGCACAATTCTTCATTGTTATTACTGTTTTGAAACAACTCACCCAGTCTGTAACTGGAGGTCCAGATCCTGGAGGCTTTACTGCTGCACACATTGCACGACAGCTTTGCTTAAACAAGAAAAGTTATTATTTAATTGTTTACAAATTAAATTCTAGGTGTGCTTGTGTGATTTATGGTGTGTCTACCTGACTCAGGACACACCTCTTTTTATTCCATTTAAAATACTTCCATTTAAATACTTCCCAAATATAATTTTTTTAATATAAATATTATCATTTTTGCTCAATAGATTCCAGGCCATGTGTCCCAAAGACACCAAATTAGTGCAGAAACATAGTACCAGCCTACCTAGTCAGGACGCAAGTCTTTTTATTACATTTAAATACTTCCCAAATCTTTTATATTTTTGTTTTATGTAAATATTAGCATTTTAGCTCAATAGCTTCCAGGCCTAAAGAAGTGACCTAAAGACACCAAATTAGTGCAGAAACATAGTACTAGCCTACCTTGTCATGACACACCTCTATTTATTCCATTTAAAAACTTCCCAAATTTGTTTTTATTTTTTTAATGTAAATATCAGCATTTTAGCACAATAGCTTCCAGGCCATGTGACCTAAAGACACCAAATTAGTGCAGAAACATAGTACTAGCCTACCTAGTCAGGACACACCTCTTTTTATTCCATTTAAATACTTTACACATTTTTTATTATTTTCTTAATGTAAATATTAGCATTTTAGATCAATAGCTTCCAGGCCATGTGTCCCAAAGACACCAAATTAGTGCAGAAACATAGTACTAGCCTACCTTGTCAGGACACACCTCTATTTATTCCATTTAAATACTTCACACATTTTTTTTAATGTAAATATTAGCATTTTAGCACAATAGATTCCAGGCCATGTGTCCCAAGACACCAAATTAGTGCAGAAACATAGTACTTGACTGCCTAGTCAGGACACACCTCTTTTTATTCCATTTAAATACTTCCCAAATTTTTTATAATTTTCTTAATGTAAATAATAGCATTTTAGCTCAATAGCTTACAGGCCATGTGACCTCAAGAGACCAAATCAGTGCAGAAACATAGTACTTGACTGCCTAGTCAGGACACACCTCTTTTTATTCCATTTAAATACTTCACATATTTTTTATAGTTTGTTTAATGTAAATATTAGCATTTTAGCTCAATAGCTTCCAGGCCATGTGTCCCAAAGACACCATTTTAGTACAGAAACATAGCACTAGCCTACCTAGTCAGGACACACCTCTATTTATTCCATTTAAGTACTTCCCAAATTTTTTATATATTTATTAATGTAAATATTAGCATTTTAGCACAATAGCTTCCAGGCCATGTGACATAAAGACACCAAATCAGCGCAGAAACAAAGTACTAGACTGCCTATTCAGGACACACCTCTTTTTATTCCATTTAAATACTTCACACATTTTCTATAATTTTTTTAATGTAAATATTAGCATTTTAGCTCAATAGCTTCTAGGCCATGTGTCCCAAATACACCATGTTAGTGCAGAAACATAGCACTAGCCTACCTAGTCAGGACACACCTCTATTTATTCCATTTAAATACTTCCCAAATTTTTTATAATTTTTTTAATTTAAATATTAGCATTTTAGCTCAATAGCTTCCAGGCCATGTGTCCCAAATACACCATGTTAGTGCAGAAACATAGCACTAGCCTACCTAGTCAGGACACACCTCTTTTTATTCCATTTAAATACTTCCCAAATGTTTTATAATTTTTTTAATGTAAATATTTGCATTTTAGCTCAATAACTTCCAGGTCAAGACGCCAAATCAGTATAGGGCCATAGTGCTAGACTGCCTTGTCAGGACACACCTCTTTTTATTCCATTTTAGTACCTTGTATGTATGTTTTTCTCAATTTTTATGTAAATATTGGCTTTTCAAGAGTAGATTTTTGGCGGTCCCTAAATAAGACCACGAAAGTCAAGATCGATGGGTCAGACTTTGAACAAGTCGTGATCGTGCACCTATCTCGGTGTGGAGAAGAAGAAGGGTGTCGTTGGATCTGGTGCGAATGTCCGTTGAATATCCAACCTGAAACTGATTTCACCACACTCTGCTCCGATCGACAGTTGCGCCGGGGCAGGCGGGTGCACATGTCCGTGGCGGGATCTGGGCGGGGGTTCGCTGTAAACCACCTTCGCCCCGAGCCCTTCCAAGCCGATCTAGAGTCGGTCGCGGCACACCACCGGCGGAGGAAATTTCATGTCAAACTATGTGTGACACTGTTGTATGATGAAGTCGGCATCAATTCATGAAAAAAAACTGTTGAAAACCCAAATGACTTTATTCCCCTCAAGGAGGCAACTCCACCAGGGTTTCTTTTTAAATGTCAACATTTTATACTTTCTTTCATGGTTCAGCTTCATGTGAATATTTTAACTACTTTCTGTAATTTTTCAGCTTCTTAAATGTAAAACAACAACAATCTCTCACCTGGGTGGAAACAGCATCAGCAGGATAAAAGAATAGTGAGGACAATACAGCTCCTTCAGGTGAATGTTTTGGTACTTTGTTATCCCTGAATTAATGATGATTCACTGATCAGTGCATCTGTATGATAAATATTACAGCACCTTGTGATTTCTTTTGGGATTTCAAATGATATTGTATAACAACAATATTTCTTACTCTCATCAGCATCAGACAACACTTAATCTGTAGCTGAGGTGGAAACAAGGTCGTCAGATCAAGAGGCACAGACATGTCAGGAGGATGCTGCTCCAATGGACAACACAGGTGGACAGCAGTGTGCCACACTGAAAATCCCTGCATACACCAGGGGCCGCAGCCAAGATGTGGAACAGACCAGGAAACTAGCTCACGACAAGATCCACGTGGAACGAGTTATTGGTTGTATGCGCACCAAGTTTAACATTAAATGGGACCATGCGCCTGGGTGTTGTGGTCAAATATGAAGGCGAGGAAAAGACTTGACTTGATGAGATTGTTGTTATATGTTGTGCTCTGACCAGTATGTGCCCAAGTGTTGTTCTGAAGCTACGTAACACCTAAGACACCTAACACCTAACAAAAAGAGCTAAGCTACAGTCAAAAAGTGTCAACCATATTAACAGTTAAAGGACCGATTGTGGTTCAGGTCAAATGGGATTCAGAGTCAGATTCAGATTTGTCTTTGTCATAGTCGTCAATCCAGTCAGCAGGAGAATATAAGTCAGGGAGCTCGTATAATTCATCATTTGGACAGACTTATCATTGCACTTTTCAGAGTCATCATAATCACTTTTTAACATGTGGAAATGAGCATTTCATGGGTTGTACACTCAAAGGGCCAGCCCTTTAAAGGGGACACTTAAAGGGCCAGCCCTTTAAGTGTCTGGCCCTTTGAGTGTATTCCACAGTACAAAGGACTGGGTGAGGTATAATCTGTCAAATATTAGCCTCATGAATGAACTTTTGAGGCAAAATAATGACACAACAGGGCAAGAACACAACGAGACACTGCGAGTTGGGCTAGCTACGGTAAGTAAAGACATTAAAGACCTTAAAGAGCTATGACACAAACTAACCACACTAAAAGACGAACTGAAAAAGGAAATTAAAGAAGAAATGATCAATCTACAACAAGAGATTGAACGTAAACTAACAGATAATATCAATGAACTACAGACACAGAAGGGGAATCTTGCTGAAGCCCAAGCCCACGACAGATGCAAGAAAAGATGACTGACCTCGAAGGGAGATCGAGGAGGAACAACATACTAATACGTCATACTACATGTGACGTCGACAGACTGTCGGCAACTGATTGGCAGAGTGTCCGCACTGGAAGAGTCGAGTGGCATATTTCAGTTCATTGACTGTGTTACAGGGAGTCTGCACTCCAGTCATGCAGAAAGATTCTGTGAACAAATCTTTTTTAACCCTCTGCATTCTTCGTGCTTTTGGATTTTTTTTGTTGATATATTTGGCTGTGTTGATGTAAATTGCTTGAAATTTGGTGTAGGTGAAGTTAATTTTTATGTAATATAAATCTACCACTGTCAGGGAATATCAACATTTTTCATTATCATATAACAATCAATATCTGAAGCTAAAATGATTTTGGTGTATTTTAGGGATATCATAGTATGGTGTGAATGTGGGTTTAGGAATGAATGTGTGTGTGTGTGTGTATGTGCAACTCCAGACACATCTTGTTCTCACATCAAGTTCAACTCGACATGATACACAGGCACCTACACCTACAAAGAGGCTCATACACACATTCACTCATTTGAGTAAAAAAACCAAACAGGCATCTTGAGGGACTTCAAAGACTTGCCCTCTACGTGAACCCAAACAAAAGTCTGGTTTTGTTTACACAGGTGCAATTACAGGTAAACACAATGTTTCACTTTGTTTGGGGCTCTATTCATCCTGACTGTCAAAGTCACAGCCTCAAACGCTGAAGACCTCAACCTCATCAACATCAGTCACAATGTACTGAAAAAGAAAAAGGTTAAATTATTTATCAAAACTAACCTTAACCCTATCATATTATAGTGATTACATGTAAAATAATTACATCAAATCAAACATAAGTATTGTATGACCTGTGTGATCATCCGTTTTTGATGGTTTGAAATCCATAATTTGTATTAGTAGTTTATGATTTCACTTTCACTGAACTCAGTACCACTTATACTTCATATACTAGTAAGTATGGAGTACTTTTACTGTATACGTTTTGGAGGAATATAGGGTCAGAGTTCACTTTTTGCAACAAACAATAGGGTAATCATTTTTGATAAAGTATAAAGTCCTTTCTTTTTTATCAGTAATTTATGATTTTACTTTCACTGGACTCAGTACCTCTTGTACTTCATATACTAGTGGTATGGAGTACTTTTACTGTATACATTTTGGAGGAATATAGGGTCAAAGTTTAATTTTTTTCAAAAAACAATAGGGTAACAATTTAAAAGTATAAAATCCTTATTTTTTATCAGTAGGTTACCTGGACTCCCTTCAGTCCTTTTTTGTCAATTTTACTCAAACTGCCATACCCAAGCAGTCTTATTTCTGGTTTTCAAAATAAAGTCCTATCGGAAGCGATTACAACATACTGAAGAATAAATGGTCAAATTATATGTCAATTTAATTCATTATATAACAATTATATCACATTATAGTGATTACATGTAAAATAATTGTTGAATATTTTCTAGTTTCTGTCATTTTTCAGCTTCTTAAATATGAATATTTTTGACTTTCGGTTGCAATTACAGATAAACACGATACACTTTGTGTGGGGCTCAATTCATCCTGACAGTCAAGACACAGCCTGAGCTGACCTCATCAACCATCAGTCATACTTCTGCGCAGATCATCTTTACATTAGCATTATAGTCTATACATTAGAAATGATATGCACATATATATGGATTAGAACACATACAACAATAACTTAACAATGTGTCATTGAAAAAAAAAACGCCACAAGATAATCCTTTGACAAACAAATGTTCACTCACTGACTAGCTGGTTGAAATGAAGGCAGATATGTCAACTACAGTGCATGTTTTTTTTATGTGTGGAAAAAAGGTGTAGACTCAAATGGATAATGGTCCTATTTAAAAACAAAAAAGGTCACTGTAAATCTGTGAGAAACTCCAATCAGGAGCTAACATTTCAAAAAGCTGATGGGGTTCAATAAGAGCAGTGTTTCCAGACAAACTAAAGGTGCCAAACACTTTGTGTGGAGGTGCTGTGATTTCAGCGACTCCCACTCATGTACAGACAGAAAGGAAAACAAGCCGATGTTCATAAATATGAAGGTGTAAGTCGCTTTGATGAAACGTCTGCTAAATGACATGTAAAAGATAAATCAACCAGTCTTTCATTGCTGTTTTTAAAGTTCATATTACTCAATCAGAACACACGCACACACACTCTCTCACACACACACACACACACACACACACACACACACAAACATTCATTCCTAAACCCACATTCACACCATCTCTAAAATACACCAACGTATAAAAAACGGTATAAAATTGCTATCATATGCTATTATTAGATCTTATGCCAATTCAATAAATTAGAGGAGCTGTGTTTACTGCCTGGACAGAGTCATTAAGGTCATACACAAAAAAAACTGGTACTGAAACTTTTGGTCTGGTGTAAATGAGAATTCAGGGTTTTGTTTCACTTCAGATGAGCACAAATTAAGACGTCAGGAAACGAAAGTGACTGCCACTGCCTGTGTCACTCCTACACAAGGTGTATCTATTGTAAAACAAGATTTGATTCAGTATATGAAATCTGTGTTTTTCTCTTTATCAATTAAATATGATGTCATCATCCCAGTTTCTTCAATGGCTAGTGAACTAAACATAATTTAGGGAGATAACCACGTCCTGTGCCAAATAATAAAATGCACATGGAAAGAGTGACAACACTATTGTTCATTGCGCCAAAACAACTCAGAATTTGTAATGAACTAATTTGAAATGTACCAGTTTCTTAACAGTTGACCTTTCACAATGGCAGCATTCGGTGTTTTTCTGGCGCCTTTAACTCCTCATGTTGACAAAATAATGCAATAATATATGTAGAATATTATCAAACCTCTTACTGACCTGAATGACCACCATAGGCATGAATTGTTTACAGTCAAAATAATATAAGAAGTAGCTACTTGTTTGAATGACATACAGCATAATATTTTCATGGGGGTTAATTCAATTCATATTCTTTTCCTGTCGACTGCTCCGTACACAACCGGAGCGGCTGACCTTTGACCTTTCCAAAGGTTGCAGGGCTCTGAAAGTGAGCACCCTAGATGAGCCTTAGTCCCTGATACACATACGGAAAAATCAGACTCCTGGCTTAATGCCTTTAGGAATTATTACAAAAAACACACCCAAACGGCTGACCTTTGACCTTTCCAGAGGTTGCACAGGTCTGAAACTCAGCACCCTGGATCAGCTATGGTACTTGATACACACACAGAGAAACCACCATCCTGGCACATTGCCTTTAGGAAGTATTACAAAAAACACACCCAAACGACAGACCTTTGAACTTTCCGACGGTTGCACAGGTCTGAAACTCAGCACCATAGATCAGCCTTAGTCCCTGATACACATATGGAAAAAACAGACTCCTGGCTTAATGCCTTTAGGAATTATTACAAAAAACACACCCAAACGACTGACCTTTGAACTTTCCGACGGTTGCACAGGTCTGAAACTCGGCACCCTGGATCAGCTATGGTCCTTGATACACACACAGAGAAACCAGCATCCTGGCACATTGCCTTCAGAAAGTATTACAAAAAACACACCGGAACGGCTGACCTTTGACCTTTCCGAAGGTTGCACAGGTCTGAAACTCAGCACCATAGATCAGCCTTAGTCCCTGATACACATATGGAAAAAACAGACTCCTGGCTTAATGCCTTTAGGAATTATTACAAAAAACACACCCAAAACGGGCGACCTTGACCTTTCCAAAGGTTGCAGGGCTCTGGAAAGTGAGCACCCTTGATCAGCCTTAGTCCCTCGATACACATAATGAAATATAAGACTCCTGGCTTAATGCCTTTAGGAATTATTACAAAAAACACACCGGAACGCCTGACCTTTGACCTTTCCGAAGGTTGCACAGGTCTGAAACTCGGCACCCTAGATCGGTCTCAGTCCCTGATACACATACGGAAAAATCTGACTCCTGGCTTAATGCCTTTAGGAATTATTACAAAAAACACACCCAAACGACTGACCTTTGACCTTTCCGACGGTTGCACAGGTCTGAAACTCGGCACCCTGGATCAGCTATGGTCCTTGATACACACACAGAGAAACCAGCATCCTGGCACATTGCCTTCAGGAAGTATTACAAAAAACACACCCAAGCGGCTGACCTTTGACCTTTCCGAAGGTTGCACAGGTCTGAAACTCAGCACCATAGATCAGCCTTAGTCCCTGATACACATACGGAAATATCAGACTCCTGGCTTAATGCCTTTACAAATTGTTACAAAAACCACACCCTCACAGCTGAGGGTACAGAAGTATATCTTATGAGACGTTGACTCGATTTGTGAGGTTTATGTTATGGGACAGTAGAAAAATGAAAAGAAATCAGGAAACAACCTTTGACTTTTCCCAAGGTTGCACAGGTCTGAAACTGGGCACCTGGGATCAGCTTTAGTCCCCGATACACATATAGAAAACTCAGACTCCTGGCTTAATGCCTTTAGGAATTATTACAAAAAACACACTGGAACGGCTGACCTTTGACCTTTCCAAAGGTTGCACGGCTCTGAAAGTGAGCACCCTAGATCAGCCTTAGTCCCTGATACACATACGGAAATATCAGACTCCTGGCTTAATGCCTTTACAAATTGTTACAAAAACCACACCCTCACAGCTGAGGGTACAGAAGTATATCTTATGAGACGTTGACTCTATTTGTGAGGTTTATGTTATGGGACAGTAGAAAAATGAAAAAAATCAGAAAACAGCTTCATCTCAGCTGAATGCGCACACAAAATGACACCAATAGAAAAACACATCCAAACAGTGAAATCATTGCAAAATCAAACACTGAGGGTACAGAAGTATGTCTTATAAGATGTTAACTTCATTTGTGAGGTTTATGTTATGGGACAGTAGAAAAATGAAAAGAAATCAGGAAACAACCTTTGACCTTTCCCAAGGTTGCACAGGTCTGAAACTGGGCACCCGGGATCAGCTTTAATCCCCGATACACATATAGAAAAATCAGACTCCTGGCTTAATGCCTTTAGGAATTATTACAAAAAACACACCCAAACGGCTGACCTTTGACCTTTCCGAAGGTTGCACAGGTCTGAAACTCGGCACCCTGGATCAGCTATGGTACTTGATACACACACAGAGAAACCAGCATCCTGGCTTATTGCCTTCAGGAAGTATTACAAAAAACACACCCAAGCGGCTGACCTTTGACCTTTACAATGGTTGCACGGGTCTGAAAATCGGCACCCTGGATCAGCCTTAGTCCCTGATACACATACGGAAAAATCAGACTCCTGGCTTAATGCCTTTACAAATTTATACAAAAAACACACCCTCATAGCTGAGGGTACAGAAGTATATCTTACGAGATGTTGACTTTATTTGTGAGGTTTATATTATGGGACAGTAGAAAAATGAAAAAAATCAGGAAACAGCCTTGTCTCAGCATTTTGCGCACACAAAAAGGCACATAGAAAAACACATCCAAACAGTGAAATCATTGCAAAATCAAACACTGAGGGTACAGAAGTATATCTTATGAGATGTTGACTCTATTTGTGAGGTTTATGTTATGGGACAGTAGAAAAATGAAAAAAATCAGAAAACAGCTTTATCTCAGCTGAATGGTAAAAGAGTAAAACATATTCACATTTAAGAAGCTGAAAATTGAAAGAAAGTGGAAAATATTCACAGTTAAGAAACTGCAAATTGTCAGAAAGTAGAAAATATTCACAATAAAGAAACTGAAACATGTAAAAGTAGAAAACATTCACAGTTAAGATGCTGAAAAATGTCACAGAGATGAACATATTCACATTTAAGAAGCTAAAAAATGTCAAAATGTAGAAAATATTCTCAGTTAAGAAAGTGGAAAATGTCAGAAAGTAGAAGATATTCACATTTAAGAAGCTGAAAAATGTCAGAAAGTAGAAAATATTCACATTTAAGAAGCTGCTAAATGTCAAATAGTAGAAAATATTCACATTAAAGAAGCTGAAAAATGAAAGAAAGTAGAAAAAATTGAAAGAAAGTAGGAATATCACGCTAAGAAGCTGAAACATGTAAAAGTAGAAAAACACTCACAGTTAAGGAGCTGCAAAAATCTCAGAAAAGTAGAAAATATTCACAGCTAAGAAACTGGAAAATGTCAGAGTGTAGAACTACATTTAAGAAGCTGTAAAATGTCAGAAAGTAGAACATATTTCTACTGCAAAATGTCAGAAAGTAGAACATATTTCTACTGTAAAATGTCAAAAAGTAGAAAATATTCACATTTAAGAAGCTGAAAATTAAAGAAAGTAGAACGTATTCACATTTAAGAAGCTGAAAATGTAAAAAAGTAGAAAATATTCACAGTTAAGAAACTGCAAATTGTCAGAAAGTAGAAAATATTCACAGTTCAGAAACTGAAAAATGAAAGAAAGTGGAAGATATTCACATTTAAGAAACTGAAAAATGTTAGAAAGTTGAAAATTGAAAGAAAGTAGAACATGTTCACAGTTAAGAAGCTGAAAAATGAAAGAAAGTGGAAGATATTCACATTTAAGAAGCTGCAAAATGTTAGAAAGTAGAACATATTCACATTTAAGAAGCTAAAAAATGTAAAAATGTAGAAAATATTCTCAGTTAAGAAAGTGGAAAATGTCAGAAAGTAGAAGATATTCACATTTAAGAAGCTGCAAAATGTAAGAAAGTAGAAAATATTCACATTTAAGAAGCTGAAAAATGAAAGAAAGTGGAAGATATTCACATTTTAGAAACTGAAAAATGTTAGAAAGTTGAAAATTTATAGAAAGTAGAACATGTTCACAGTTAAGAAGCTGAAAAATGATAGAAAGTGGAAGATATTCACGGTTAAGAAACTGGAAAATGTCAGAAAGTAGAAGATATTCACATTTAAGAAGCTGCAAAATGTTAGAAAGAAGAACATATTCACATTTAAGAAAGTGAAAAATAAAAGAAAGTAGAA
This sequence comes from Solea senegalensis, assembly GCF_019176455.1. NCBI lineage: Eukaryota > Metazoa > Chordata > Actinopteri > Pleuronectiformes > Soleidae > Solea > Solea senegalensis. Next base: position 8,347 of record NW_025320845.1, on the reverse strand, counting down.
AATTGAAAGAAAGTAGAACGTGTTCACAGTTAAGAAGCTGAAACATGTAAAAGTAGAAAACATTCACAGTTAAGAAGCTGCAAAATGTCAGAAAGTAGAAAATATTCACAGTTCAGAAACTGAAACATGTCAGAAAGTAGAACAAATTCACATTTAAGAAGCTGAAAATGTCAGAAATTAGAAAATATTTTACATCCAAGAAGCTGAAAAACGAAAGAATGTAGAACATGTTCACAGTTAAGAAGCTGAAAAATTACAGAAAGTGGAAGATATTCACATTTAAGAAAGTGAAAAATTAAAGAAAGTAGAAAATTGAAAGAAAGTAGAACATGTTCACAGTTAAGAAGCTGAAACATGTAAAAGTAGAAAACATTCAGAGTTAAGAAGCTGCAAAATGTCAGAAAGTAGAACATATTTCTACTGCAAAATGTCAAAAAGTAGAAAATATTCACATTTGAGAAGCTGAAAATTAAAGAAAGTAGATCGATTCACATTTAAGAAGCTTAATTGAAAGAAAGTGGAAAATATTCACAGTTAAGAAACTGCAAATTGTCAGAAAGTAGAAAATATTCACATTTAAGAAGCTAAAAAATGTCAAAATGTAGAAAATATTCTCAGTTAAGAAAGTGGAAAATGTCAGAAAGTAGAAGATATTCACATTTAAGAAGCTGAAAAATGTCAGAAAGTAGAAAATATTCACATTTAAGAAACTGCAAAATGTAAGAAAGTAGAAAATATTCACATTTAAGAAGCTGAAAAATGAAAGAAAGTGGAAGATATTCACATTTTAGAAACTGAAAAATGTTAGAAAGTTGAAAATTGAAAGAAAGTAGAACATGTTCACAGTTAAGAAGCTGAAAAATGATAGAAAGTGGAAGATATTCACAGTTAAGAAACTGGAAAATGTCAGAAAGTAGAAGATATTCACATTTAAGAAGCTGAAAAATGAAAGAAAGTAAAACATATTCACATTTAAGAAAGTGAAAAATTCAAGAAAGTAGAAAATTGAATGAAAGTAGAACATGTTCACAGTTAAGAAGCTGAAACATGTAAAAGTAGAAAACATTCACAGTTAAGAAGCTGCAAAATGTCAGAAAGTAGAAAATATTCACAGTTCAGAAACTGAAACATGTCAGAAAGTAGAAGATATTCACATTCAAGAAGCTGAAAAATGAAATAAAGTAAAACATATTCACATTTAAGAAGCTTAATTGAAAGAAAGTGGAAAATATTCACAGTTAAGAAACTGCAAATTGTCAGAAACTAGAAAATATTCACATTTAAGAAGCTAAAAAATGTCAAAATGTAGAAAATATTCTCAGTTAAGAAAGTGGAACATGTCAGAAAGTAGAAGATATTCACATTTAAGAAGCTGCAAAATGTCAGAAAGTAGAAAATATTCACATTTAAGAAGCTGCTAAATGTCAAAAAGTAGAAAATATTCACATTAAAGAAGCTAAAAAATGAAAGAAAGTAGAACATTCTACCTCGACTAAGACGACAAAAAACAACAAAAAAACCAAAACAAAAAAAAAACTTGTACATCGCACTTATGACTAGCACTTCATAGTTTGTTCTACTTGAAGCTCTTACTTACTTCTAGCTCTTATATGTACCCAAATGTTTAAATGCACTTTTGTAAGTCGCTTTGGATAAAAGCGTCTGCTAAATGACATGTAATGTAATGTAATGTAACATATTCACATTTAAGAAGCTGAAAAGTGTCAGAAAGTTGAAAATTGAAAGAAAGTAGAACATGTTCACAGTAAAGAAGCTGAAACATGTAAAAGTAGAAAACATTCACAGTTAAGGAGCTGCAAAATGTCAGAAAGTAGAAGATATTCACATTTAAGGAGCTGCAAAATGTCAAAAAGTAGAAAATATTCACATTTAAGAAACTGAAAATGTCAGAAAGTAGAAAATTGAAAGAAAGCAGAACATGTTCACAGTAAAGAAGCGAAACATGTAAAGTAGAAAACATGTCAAAAGTAGAAAATATTCACAGTTAAGAAACTGAAAATGTCAGAAAGTAGAAGATATTCACATTTAAGAAGCTGCAAAATGGCGGTAAACATATTTCTATTGCAAAATGTCAGAAAGTAGAGCATATTTCTACTGCAAAATATCAAAAAGTAGAACGTATTCACATTTAAGAAGCTGAAAATGTAAAAAAGCAGAAAATATTCTCAGTTAAGAAACTGGAAATTGTCAGAAAGTAGAAAATATTCACAGTTCAGAAACTGAAAAATGAAAGAAAGTGGAAGATATTCACATTTAAGAAACTGAAAAATGTTAGAAAGTTGAAAATTGAAAGAAAGTAGAACATGTTCACAGTTAAGAAGCTGAAAAATGACAGAAAGTGGAAGATATTCACAGTTAAGAAACTGGAAAATGTCAGAAAGTAGAAGATATTCACATTTAAGAAGCTGAAAAATGAAAGAAAGTAAAACATATTCACATTTAAGAAAGTGAAAAATTCAAGAAAGTAGAAAATTGAATGAAAGTAGAACATGTTCACAGTTAAGAAGCTGAAACATGTAAAAGTAGAAAACATTCACAGTTAAGAAGCTGCAAAATGTCAGAAAGTAGAAAATATTCACAGTTCAGAAACTGAAACATGTCAGAAAGTAGAAGATATTCACATTTAAGAAGCTGAAAAATGAAAGAAAGTAAAACATATTCACATTTAAGAAGCTTTATTGAAAGAAAGTGGAAAATATTCACAGTTAAGAAACTGCAAATTGTCAGAAAGTAGAAAATATTCACATTTAAGAAGCTAAAAAATGTCAAAATGTAGAAAATATTCACATTTAAGAAGCTGCAAAATGTCAGAAAGTAGAACATATTTCTACTGCAAAATGTCAAAAAGTAGAAAATATTCACATTTAAGAAGCTGAAAATTAAAGAAAGTAGAACATATTCACATTTAAGAAGCTGAAAATTTAAAAAAGTAGAAAATATTCTCAGTTTTGAAACTGGAAATTGTCAGAAAGTATAAAATATTCACAGTTCAGAAACTGAAATATGTCAGAAAGTAGAAGATATTCACATTTAAAAGCCTAAAAAATGAAAGAAAGTAGAACATATTCACATTTAAGAAGCTGAAAATTGAAAGAAAGTGGAAAATATTCACATTTAAGAAACTGCAAAATGTCAGAAAGTAGAAAATATTTTACATCCAAGAAGCTGAAAAACGAAAGAATGTAGAACATGTTCACAGTTAAGAAGCTGAAAAATGACAGAAAGTGGAAGATATTCACATTTAAGAAAGTGAAAAATTAAAGAAAGTAGAAAATTGAAAGAAAGTAGAACATGTTCACAGTTAAGAAGCTGAAACATGTAAAAGTAGAAAACATTCACAGTTAAGAAGCTGCAAAATGTCAGAAAGTAGAAAATATTCACAGTAAAGAAACTGGAAAATGTCAGAAAGTAGAAGATATTCACATTTAAGAAGCTGCAAAATGTTAGAAAGTAGAACATATTCACATTTAAGAAAGTGAAAAATTAAAGAAAGTAGAAAATTGAAAGAAAGTAGAACATGTTCACAGTTAAGAAGCTGAAACATGTAAAAGTAGAAAACATTCACAGTTAAGAAGCTGCAAAATGTCAGAAAGTAGAAAATATTCACAGTTCAGAAACTGAAACATGTCAGAAAGTAGAAGATATTCACATTTAAGAAGCTGAAAAATGAAAGAAAGTAAAACATATTCACATTTAAGAAGCTTAATTGAAAGAAAGTGGAAAATATTCACAGTTAAGAAACTGCAAAATGTCAGAAAGTAGAAAATATTCACATTTAAGAAGCTAAAAAATGTCAAAAAGTAGAAAATATTCACATTTAAGAAGCTGAAAATTAAAGAAAGTAGAACATATTCACATTTAAGAAGCTGAAAATGTAAAAAAGTAGAAAATATTCTCAGTTAAGAAACTGGAAATTGTCAGAAAGTAGAAAATATTCACAGTTCAGAAACTGAAACATGTCAGAAAGTAGAAGATATTCACATTTAAGAAGCTGAAAAATGAAAGAAAGTAGAACAAATTCACATTTAAGAAGCTTAAAATTGAAAGAAAGTGGAAAATATTCACATTTAAGAAACTGCAAAATGTCAGAAAGTAGAAAATATTTTACATCCAAGAAGCTGAAAAACGAAAGAATGTAGAACATGTTCACAGTTAAGAAGCTGAAAAATGACAGAAAGTGGAAGATATTCACATTTAAGAAAGTGAAAAATTAAAGAAAGTAGAAAATTGAAAGAAAGTAGAACATGTTCACAGTTAAGAAGCTGAAACATGTAAAAGTAGAAAACATTCACAGTTAAGAAGCTGCAAAATGTCAGAAAGTAGAAAATATTCACAGTAAAGAAACTGGAAAATGTCAGAAAGTAGAAAATATTCACATTTAAGAAGCTGCAAAATGTCAGAAAGTAGAAAATATTCACATTTAAGAAGCTGAAAAATGAAAGAAAGTGGAAGATATTCACATTTAAGAAACTGAAAAATGTTAGAAAGTTGAAAATTGAAAGAAAGTAGAACATGTTCACAGTTAAGAAGCTGAAAAATGAAAGAAAGTGGAAGATATTCACATTTAAGAAGCTGCAAAATGTTAGAAAGTAGAACATATTCACATTTAAGAAGCTAAAAAATGTAAAAATGTAGAAAATATTCTCAGTTAAGAAAGTGGAAAATGTCAGAAAGTAGAAGATATTCACATTTAAGAAGCTGAAAAATGTCAGAAAGTAGAAAATATTCACATTTAAGAAACTGCAAAATGTAAGAAAGTAGAAAATATTCACATTTAAGAAGCTGAAAAATGAAAGAAAGTGGAAGATATTCACATTTTAGAAACTGAAAAATGTTAGAAAGTTGAAAATTTATAGAAAGTAGAACATGTTCACAGTTAAGAAGCTGAAAAATGATAGAAAGTGGAAGATATTCACGGTTAAGAAACTGGAAAATGTCAGAAAGTAGAAGATATTCACATTTAAGAAGCTGCAAAATGTTAGAAAGAAGAACATATTCACATTTAAGAAAGTGAAAAATAAAAGAAAGTAGAAAATTGAAAGAAAGTAGAACGTGTTCACAGTTAAGAAGCTGAAACATGTAAAAGTAGAAAACATTCACAGTTAAGAAGCTGCAAAATGTCAGAAAGTAGAAAATATTCACAGTTCAGAAACTGAAACATGTCGGAAAGTAGAAAATATTCACATTTAAGAAGCTGAAAAATGAAAGAAAGTAAAACATATTCACATTTAAGAAGCTTTATTGAAAGAAAGTGGAAAATATTCACAGTTAAGAAACTGCAAATTGTCAGGAAGTAGAAAATATTCACATTTAAGAAGCTAAAAAATGTCAAAATGTAGAAAATATTCACATTTAAGAAGCTGCAAAATGTCAGAAAGTAGAACATATTTCTACTGCAAAATGTCAAAAAGTAGAAAATATTCACATTTAAGAAGCTGAAAATTAAAGAAAGTAGAACATATTCACATTTAAGAAGCTGAAAATGTAAACAAGTAGAAAATATTCTCACTTAAGAAACTGGAAATTGTCAGAAAGTAGAAAACATTCACAGTTCAGAAACTGAAACATGTCAGAAAGTAGAAGATATTCACATTTAAGAAGCTGAAAAATGAAAGAAAGTAGAACAAATTCACATTTAAGTAGCTGAAAATTGAAAGAAAGTGGAAAATATTCACATTTAAGAAACTGCAAAATGTCAGAAAGAAAGTAGAACATTCTACCTCGACTAAGACGACAAAAAAACAAACAAAAAAAAAACAAAAAAAACAAAACAAAAAAAAAACTTGTACATCGCACTTATGACTAGCACTCCATAGTTTGTTCTACTTGAAGCTCTTACTTACTTCTAGCTCTTATATGTACCCAAATGTTTAAATGCACTTTTGTAAGTCGCTTTGGATAAAAGCGTCTGCTAAATGACATGTAATGTAATGTAATGTAACATATTCACATTTAAGAAGCTGAAAAGTGTCAGAAAGTTGAAAATTGAAAGAAAGTAGAACATGTTCACAGTAAAGAAGCTGAAACATGTAAAAGTAGAAAACATTCACAGTTAAGGAGCTGCAAAATGTCAGAAAGTAGAAAATATTCACGTTTATGAAGCTGAAAAGTGTCAGAAAGTAGAAAATTGAAAGAAAGTAGAACATGTTCACAGTAAAGAAGCTGAAACATGTAAAAGTAGAAAACATTCACAGTTAAGGAGCTGCAAAATGTCAAAAAGTAGAAAATATTCACAGTTAAGAAACTGGAAAATGTCAGAAAGTAGAAGATATTCACAGTTCAGAAACTGAAACATGTCAGAAAGAAGAAGATATTCACATTTAAGAAGCTGAAAATTGAAAGAAAGTGGAAAATATTCACATTTAAGAAACTGCAAAATGTCAGAAAGTAGAAAATATCTTACATCCAAGAAGCTGAAAAACGAAAGAATGTAGAACATGTTCACAGTTAAGAAGCTGAAAAATGACAGAAAGTGGAAGATATTCACATTTAAGAAAGTGAAAAATTAAAGAAAGTAGAAAATTGAAAGAAAGTAGAACATGTTCACAGTTAAGAAGCTGAAACATGTAAAAGTAGAAAACATTCACAGTTAAGAAGCTGCAAAATGTCAGAAAGTAGAAAATATTCACAGTAAAGAAACTGGAAAATGTCAGAAAGTAGAAAATATTCACATTTAAGAAACTGCAAAATGTCAGAAAGTAGAAAATATTCACATTTAAGAAGCTGAAAAATGAAAGAAAGTGGAAGATATTCACATTTAAGAAACTGAAAAATGTTAGAAAGTTGAAAATTGAAAGAAAGTAGAACATGTTCACAGTTAAGAAGCTGAAAAATGAAAGAAAGTGGAAGATATTCACATTTAAGAAGCTGCAAAATGTTAGAAAGTAGAACATATTCACATTTAAGAAGCTAAAAAATGTAAAAATGTAGAAAATATTCTCAGTTAAGAAAGTGGAAAATGTCAGAAAGTAGAAGATATTCACATTTAAGAAGCTGAAAAATGTCAGAAAGTAGAAAATATTCACATTTAAGAACTGCTAAATGAAAGTAGAAAATATTCACATTTAAGAAGCTGAAAAATGAAAGAAAGTGGAAGATATTCACATTTTAGAAACTGAAAAATGTTAGAAAGTTGAAAATTTATAGAAAGTAGAACATGTTCACAGTTAAGAAGCTGAAAAATGATAGAAAGTGGAAGATATTCACGGTTAAGAAACTGGAAAATGTCAGAAAGTAGAAGATATTCACATTTAAGAAGCTGCAAAATGTTAGAAAGAAGAACATATTCACATTTAAGAAAGTGAAAAATAAAAGAAAGTAGAAAATTGAAAGAAAGTAGAACGTGTTCACAGTTAAGAAGCTGAAACATGTAAAAGTAGAAAACATTCACAGTTAAGAAGCTGCAAAATGTCAGAAAGTAGAAAATATTCACAGTTCAGAAGCTGAAAAATGTCAGAAAGTAGAAGATATTCACATTTAAGAAGCTGAAAATATTACAAAGTAGAACATTTTGCTGAAAAATGCCAGAAAGTAGAAAATATTCACAGTTAAGAAGATGCAAAATGTCAGAAAGTAGAAAATATTGACATTAAAGAAGCTGAAAAACGAAAGAATGTAGAACATATTCACATTTAAGAAGCTGAAAAAAGTCAAAAAGTAGAAAATATTATCAGTTAAGAAAGTGGAAAATGTCAGAAAGTAGAACATATTGACATATTAGAAGCTGAAAAATGAAAGAAAGTAGAACATACTACACTACTAGGTTGAAATGCAACGCGGAAAACATCTTCACTTAAGAACCGGAAATTGTCAGAAAGCAGAAAACATTCACGCAGCCCAGAAACTGAAATACGCGTCAGAAAGTAGTAGTTCACATTTAAGAAGCTGAAAAATGAAAGAAAGTAGAACAAATTCACATTTAAGTAGCTGAAAATTGAAAGAAAGTGGAAAATATTCACATTTAAGAAACTGCAAAATGTCAGAAAGAAAGTAGAACATTCTACCTCGACTAAGACGACAAAAAAACAAACAAAAAAAAAACAAAAAAAACAAAACAAAAAAAAAACTTGTACATCGCACTTATGACTAGCACTCCATAGTTTGTTCTACTTGAAGCTCTTACTTACTTCTAGCTCTTATATGTACCCAAATGTTTAAATGCACTTTTGTAAGTCGCTTTGGATAAAAGCGTCTGCTAAATGACATGTAATGTAATGTAATGTAACATATTCACATTTAAGAAGCTGAAAAGTGTCAGAAAGTTGAAAATTGAAAGAAAGTAGAACATGTTCACAGTAAAGAAGATGAAACATGTAAAAGTAGAAAA